>NC_060124.1:363525074-363828104 GCF_021461395.2 Schistocerca americana | reverse complement strand
GAATATTTTTCTTATCATGATACTCGCACACTGATGTTACAAAAGAACTTACTTGAAATTTAAACAAAGTTTGTCTAACTTCATCAAAGTCATTGACATTTTTCAAGTTTCTTGAAACTGTTTTGTGGCACACTTCAATTGCTGTCTGTCCAACATAGCATTGTTCATCCATGTTATTGCATTCCAGTTAATCTCTCAAAATTAATTACAAATTATACACAGAACAAAGCACATAACACATTCTACGCTGTCGATGAAGTTTGTACATCCACTCTAACAGAGGTTTCAGAACGGACTGTCTACAGCAATGTCACACCCAGCAATAATGTACTTCTACAATGCCACACCCAGCAATAATGTACTTCTACAATGCCACACCCAGCAATAATGTACTTCTTTATTGACAATAAACCTAAACATAAATGGCCATTTTTATTGCCACGGAACAATAGTGAAAGCTCATATTGTTTAATATTGCATTATTAAAAATAAATAAACTAAATGAATATTGGGTGATTGTGTTAACTAAATATATGCCACAATTAAATTTTATTAAAATGAAACAATAAACCATTTAAATAGGCAACAGCCATAAGATCAGTTGTAGAGTAATGTGAATTATTTCCTCATTTTCAAAAATTCATATCTTTTTTCACAGTCAGATATCAATGTTGAAATTTCTGCAGTACGTTGCTATCATATAGGTGTACAAACTAAGCAAAAATCATATTTTTATATTCAGATAACTAACCCCAAAGTTTACAAAAACGAAAATTTTCAAATTTCAAAAATTCATAAAAAACCTAAGGAAAAATTTGTAAGTGTTCTTGCTCTATATGAGGCTAGTAGTGTATCATATCTAACTATAGGGAAAAAATAGACACCCACCTCTTGTTTGTTATTTTTGGGCCTAAAAAGTAGATTTTTGAAAACTTGAATACCATACTTTGAAGGTCATTTTGACTTGTTATTTTTGAATTCAGGGTATTTTGCAGAATAGACAATGTTGTAGAGGACACTTTTCTAAAAACAATCGTGTCAATTGCAATGTTGTACTTAACCCAGTGCAGAGATACTCAAATTTTTGCTGATGTCTCCAGACTGAAAAATTGTCGTGCACCTACAAATAAAAATGCCGCCATCCAGTAAAGGTGCAAGATAAATTGTTTTAAATACTGTTTTGAACTTCTCAAATATGGGGTAATCACATATAAAAAAATTAAAACATTTAAAAATGGTCAAGCAACAGGCACTGGACCGCTTCATATGGATTGACCGTTTTGTCCGTTCAAAAGTAGACTGCGAGTGTTTCGTTTATGAATCTTCATGCCCGTCCCTCTTATGCTGTCTCAATACTATCCACCACCATGGCATCTGTTTGCCACTGGCACCTTTTACACTAGCCTGTCTGAGAGTCTGTATGCAGAAGCTGCCGAAGTACTGTTGTCCTACCTCCACGACTTTCACCTCAGCATATATGCATGCCGTTTGTCTGCCATGCGTGACCACCCATCCTATCCCTTCTCCTTCAATGACTCCTTTTTTCTGTTACCTCCTGGAGTTCGTTTTCAGCTCTTGCTCTGTCAGCTTACCTTCACACTACCAGAAACTTTCCCATTATGAACCCTTCACCACCTCGGCTTCGTGCGGTGGCCCGTGTTCACCTTGGCCTTCATTCGCTTCCAAAGGACATTACTTCAGCCTCACTCTATCGTCTTCAGTTTCACAACCTTTGCATGGACCTTCGTAATAGTGCCTTTACATTCACTGATGGCTCTTGGACTGACTGTGGTGTCAGATGTGCCTTGGTCATTGGCACCTATGAGGGTTGTTTTTTAAGTAAGGGCCGTTCGCGCGTATAGGCCCGCGCCACTTGCCGGCATCCTTCCCGTTCACACTGATGCAAGTTGCAGCTCTGTAGCTGACGTGTACGCATCATTGTGCTACTTTGTAATGTTTACGATTATTGAATTGCCCGCCGCGTGTGAGATACGATCAGTGATACATTTTTTGACCGCGAGAAGCCTATCAGCTGCAGAAATTCATCGTCAGTTAACAGAAGTTTATGGCTTGAATGCAATGAGTGAAGGTAAAGTGCGTCAATGGGTTAGAGAGTTTAAAAATGACCGTCAGAATGTCCATGATGAAGAATGCTCAGGCCGGCCCTCTGTGATCACTGATGATTTGGTGGCTGCAGTTGAAACAAAGATTCGTGAGGACAGAAGATTCACAATTTCCACTCTTTCTTTGGAATTTCCAGAAGTTTCAAGATCCGATTTGTACAAAATTGTGTCTGAAAACCTAAACTTTAAGAAACTGTGTTCTCGGTGGGTACCCAGACTCCTCGCAGAGGACCACAAAGGGAAGAGATTTGCCACTTCATTGGACTTTTTGATTCATTACGAGGAAGAAGGGGAGGACATGTTGAGTCAAATTGTCACTGGAGATGAAACATGGGTATCCCATATCACTCCCGAAAGCAAGCAACAATCGATGGAATGGCGACACACACCCTCACCCGTCAAGGTCAAAGCCAAACAGATGCTGTCAAAGCGCAAGATTATGGCAACTGTGTTCTGGAACCGGCGCGGTGTTTTGCTAGTGGACTTTATGCAACGAGGAATGACAATCAACTCAGATGCCTACTGTGCAACTCTAAAGAAGCTCCGCAGAGCAATTCAAAACAAATGGTGCGGCATGCTGGCAAAAGGAGTTTTGCTCCTGCACGATACCGCTAGGCCTCACACCTCTGAAAAGACTCAGGATTTGATTTATTCTTTTGGCTAGGAAGTTTTGTACCATACACCATACAGCCCCAACCTTGCTCCTAGCGATTTTCACCTTTTCCGGTACCTGAAACACCATCTTGGCGGGCAGCGCTTCAATGACGACGATGAAGTGAAAGCGGCCGTGAACTCTTGGCTGTCGGAGCAGGTGGCCGAATTCTTTGAAGAGGGAATTAAAAACTTAGTTGTACGGTATGACAAGTGCTTAAATAAACAAGGCAATTATGTAGAAAAATAGGTAAAAGTGTGTAGAATCAGAAAATAAAAGTTTTTTTACAAAAGTATTTGTATCTTTTTTAAAAAAAATAAAAACGGCCCTTACTTAAAAAAAACAACCCTCGTATGTTTTTCGGTATCTGCTTCCAGAACACTGCTCAGTATTTACAACAGAGCTCTTTGCCCTGTATCAGGCCACACAATACATGCAATGACATAGGCATTACAATTGTCATCTGTTCACTCTCTCACAGTACCCTTCAAAGCATTTATGTGTTGTACACTGCCCATCCCTTAGTGCAACAGGTCCAGGAAAGCTGCCACTTGCTAACTCTTGGTGGGGTCCTGTAGTGTTTAAGTGCATTCCTGGTCATGTCGGTCTGACAGGAAAACAAGGCCGCTGACACTTGTGCCGAGACTGCTGTCCTTGCACCTCAGTCTGCTAGTTCTTACTGTCCCTCTGATGATATCTATGTTGCCGTCTATCAGCAGGTGATATCACTTTGGTATCACAACTGGTCCTCCCTTCATGGGAACAAGCTTCGGGCTATTAAGCCTCTCCCAGTGGCTTGGATGACCACCTCTTGGCCCTCTCACCATTAGATCATTTTTAACTAGGTTGCCTATTGGGCACTGTCTTTTTAGCAATCACCATTTATTAAGTTGTGCCCCCCACCACCACTTTGTGCAGATTATGCTTAACTTCTGGTTGTCCACCATTTACCAACGGAATGCCCTTTTGTTAACTGTGTATGTTCCTGTTCGTGTTTTTCATCTCAGAGGTCAGCCATTTTAGCGAACAATGCTGTTAACCACATTTTATTTTTAATCCGTCGTAGCAATATCGCGAAGGCCATTTAATTTTTAGTTCTGGGCCTCCTTTTCTCTATGGCATATTTTATAGACCTTCTCCGGACCCTGTTTTTAGCTGTCTTCTCTTCCATCGATTGGGATTGATCTGTAGTTGTTTTTAGCTCCTCTTTTTGTCTTCATGTTCTATCTGTTTTGACTTGGGCGTATATGACACTAGTTGTTTTTGTGCACTAAAACAAAAGAAATGCCAGCAATGACATTGGGGCACTTATAAGTGGGGTAGTGTTTGCAGGGTAGTCCCACATCCAAAATTGCTGTGTAGAGTCACAGATGGAGCAGTATGGCACAGAGAAGACGTCTAGAGACCCTCTGCTGTGGAGGGCCATAGGAGGAATGGGAGCAGGATAGTCGCAAACTGATGTGGCCCAATGGCTTAATGTGAATTGTTCTTCTGTTTCTGGGATGAGAGAACCAAAACTGTATCCCGGACAGGGCCGACTACATGTGACATCAGAAAGAATGGACCATTGTTTGCCTGTAAGGGCACGACAGTACTGCCTTACTACCGCACTGCAACAGGCATCTTACCTTGCAGCATCCCTTGGACATGCCCCTGTATCGAGGCAAACAGTGTACAAAAGGCTTCTGCAGAGTGGCCTTTATTGTTGCAGTCTGTTCACCTCTGGCGTGTCTTCTCAGAAGGGAACATCTAGATTTGAGTCTTCAACATGCCTCCTGAATGGTCGAATGGTGGGCCAATGTTCTTTTCACAGATGAGTCCCTATTTGGTCTGGAGAGTGATACTCGACGGATTCGAATCTGGAGGGCATGTGGAACACGATTTCAGAACCAAACATTGTGAAGAGAGACCTGTATCGAGAAGAATCCCTAATGGTTTGGGCAGAGATTACGTTGACCACTCAAACACTTCTTAATGAAATTGTATAGGTGAATCACAAGATTTAGCTGCTGTCAGGTACTGTGAGGAGAATTTGGGATCTCGTGCACGGGTGTTGTGAGGTGCTGTGGGCCCAGACTTCATATTGATGGACAATAATGCTCGACCTCATAAAGCACGAGTGGTTGATGTTTTCTGGGAAACCGAAGGTATTTGCACGTATGGCGTGACCTGCTCGCTCTCCAGATTTGAATCCCCTAGAGCATGTCTGGTATGCACTAGGGAGATGGGTTGCATCACATCAGCATCCAACTACTACTCTCCAAGACGTGTGAGCAGCTCTGCATGATGAAGAATGGGTATTATTTTTGCCTCAACATGAGATTGATGTCCCATTGTTTTCAGGCCTGTATTGGTGCCAGAAGTGGTCACACCACATACTGAACACACTAATCCATTGTCAGAACGTGTGTGCAAATCTGTTAAGTTGGGAAAAAACTAAGAACATTTTTGTCTACTGTTATGCATGTTGCAGTTGATTAGGTTATGTTGTATTCTTTACATGGTTTCTACTTTACTGTCACCTGTTCATACTGTTTTGTGGCAAAATAAATTAAACCTTGCAAAGTTTCCATTTGTTGCTTTAATTTTGGACGCTGGTGTATATGATCTAGTTCAACATAATCAAATTTTTTCAACTGCATTATCCAAAGAACCATTGCTTCTGTTAAGACACATAGGTTCTTTTTGTTTTGACCTTGTTTGTGATGGTTTCTGTTGATGTAATAACTGGGACGCTGTACTGCTTGTGTCCTGTTCTTTCTGGTTTTTGAAGTTGTATTGTTGTTCAATCAAAATAGTAAATAGTTATAACAAATAATTATGCAGTTGCACTTCCATATATCTTCATTGTTGTTTCTTATCTTTCAGATGGGTGACTACAGTTATGGCGGATGAGGAGAAGGTCCTCAGATCTTTGAAAGCCACAAACAGTGCTTTTCTTAGGTTCATTAACAGCACTGAACGCAAAGTTGATGTTGTGTGGATGAACTACCAGGGTCAACATGTGAAGTTCAAAACCCTATTACCAGGCACGTTCTTCGATGCAAACACTTATGAGTCACATCCGTGGCTTTTCATAGATGCGGATACTCGTGACAGACTGGTTGTAAAATCAAAAGATGTGTATTTACCAGAACCATGGTTCAAACAGTATGAAAGGATACCCATTCCTATAGCTGCATTGCCCATGAGGATTGAAAGAACCAAAGTATACATTACAATACCTGTCTTTCCTCTGCGACAGAGGGCTCTTCAGATTGTAAGAGATATGCTTCAGAGGCCAGAAGATGCTTTCAAGCTTGAAATTCCAACAACACTGCAGAAGCAGCTAGCAAGAATGGTTAGGGAGTGTTCACAAACACGCTTGAATTGCAACCCACCATAATATTTATGTAAGATGCTATGTTTTTTATATGTTTTTGTGCAGATTAAGTTATCCTTCAGTTAGGTTGTAATTTGCATAGGAGCTAATTGTCTGTGATCATTAGGGTACTGATGAAGTTGCCAAAATGACAGCAAATTATAACAGCAGGGATGAGGAGGGAGGTGCACATGATATGTGGTGCTCTACATGCAAGTCATATGGACTTGTTTTCATGGTAAAAATAAATAATTTTTATCTCTTAAGAGACTACTCCAGATAATGGAGTTATACTTCCAAATTTGCTAGCAATAGTGGGAACAAATAATTTTTTCAACACATTTTGATGGAAGCAGCAGAATATATTATTGTTTTCTTTTTGAATCTTTTTGTGCTTTCATTATTCATCTGTATAGAGAAATGTTAATCAAGAAGTTTGACATTTGTATTTGTTTAATGTCCACAGTTAAAGAATGTAAGATAAAGGAAGATAATGTGACTTTATTTGTCAAGTTAGATGTGAATTATGGAACAGTGTCATATATTTTCTGTGTTGATAGTTGAATGAAAATTGTTGAAATTAATAATAAACAATAGTTTTGAAAACCTGTTTTCTTTTGTCTCAAGATACCACACTTCTGAGAATTCGCTTCTGTTCAATGGTGATTTATTTACTGCTTGTTGTATTTTATTTGAATTGTGTTGACTGGAGCAAAATTAAATATGTATAAATACTATCCCATGCTATATTGCAATTTAACTTGGATACAAAACAGAAAATTTTGTTACTTTAGGTTTCTACAATGCTCACACATTGAAAATTTGCCCAAAATGGTTGTAAATATCTGTTGGAATATTTCTCAGCTCAACTGTTATATTGGAACCGGTCAAAGGAGTATGCATACAACATGTTCAAAAAGCGTAAACAAACTTTTGCCAGTAACCTGATATTAATTACAAGAAAGAATACATCATGTAAGACATGCCCTGATGAATGAAAATATTATGACCATCTGCTTAATAATGTTTTAGTTCACTTTTGTTACACAATGCAGCAGTGATTCTGCAGAACGTGGATATGACAAGTCCTTGTTAGGTTTCTGGATGTATGTGGCACCAGGTGTCTGCACACAGGACACCAGATTTCCATGTACTACAGACCATTGGTTTGTGGATGCAGACTGGTGCATGATAATGTGTCCCAGAAATGTTCCATCAGGTTCAGATCGGGTGAATTTGGTCACAGCGATTGTGGTGCTTTTGGCTCCTACCACAGGTCCCATGGAAGGCCAAATGAATATTCCCCATATTACCATAGTACTGTCCCCATTGGCCTATGTCTGTGGCATGGTACACATTTTGAACAGCAGCCAACTCTGGCAGCTCAGACCTGAGCTGCTGGAGTTGACGGTCATGTGTGCATGAGGGTGGGTGCTTGCTTATGTGTATGAAAGGTGTACATGTGTCTCTATTTCTCTCCTACTGATGAAGGCTGTGGCCGAAAGCTTTATGTAAGTGTCTTTTAATTATGCCTGTCTGCGACTTAACACATCTTTTTTATGGTAAGTAACAGTCTCTTTTCCTACATTGTTGCCCTTTTTTGAAGTCAACTTACGTCAGTGGATTTCTCCATTTGTGGCCCATATCGTCACTAGAATGATTCCAGTTCATCTCTGCTCTGCTTGGTTACTTTTCTGACCATGTTGTATGCCCACATGAGCACCAGGAACCATTCCATCTCATAGTGGCAGTAGTAATAATGTTTTGCTCATCAGTGTCATTTCAAATGTCACATTAGTTTAGGTATAGTCTGTTTCTTGTGAAGTACATTGTGGCCTATGGGATTGCTTGAGTAATGTAACAAGGAATACTTCAGTAAAATTCTTCTGGGTATGTTATCATGTCATATGTGATATAATGGCTGGATGCCCTGGTGTACTTTGTTGGTGCTTGGTAACTCATACATTAACAATGAGAGTACACCGAAATGGCAATGTTGATAGCCAGCAGGTTAAACTTCCCAAGCTTTGAATATCTTTAAAGGCAAATGGCTGCAGCCCAAATACCACAAAGAAAACTGTATCAACAAGGAACGAGAACCAGGGCGCAAAGGAAGGACCACCACAGCAAATTTTCTGCCATATGTAAGAGATGTTTGAGAGAGCGTGGACAAGATTCTAGAACACTGGTGAATCAAACCTCTCTACTACTGCACTAATAAAAGAAGACTTACTGGGTTCCAATAAAGATGCTTTGCAAGAGGTTCATATGCCAGTAGTATATCAACTTACTTGTAATTGTGGACTGTCCTGTATTGGCGGCATGTATGCCTCACATACATACAAGTTAAGAATCATGAGAGATACATACGACTTGGTCCTAACTCTACATTGGCAGTGGCAGAACATGAAGAGAAGTGTGGCAGATCCATACAATTTAAACAAGTGTGTATGTTAGCTGGGCAGCCACTACTAGCAGAAAATTAGAGGCTTTTGAGATACTGAAGTGGCCGGCCAACATGAAATGTGCGGAGGGCTTCCCTGGCCTTGCTTCTTTGGTTACCGGATATGAGCCAGCCACTGGGACGGTTGTCATACTGCAAACACCTCACTAGAGGCTACAGGGAGCGCTTACAGGTATGTTGCCACTGGCCACTGTGTAACTAGCACTGGAATTATCCTCTGGATTCACTGACAACAATCAACATTTATACCAAATATCCTCAGCAATAAGTATCTGATATCTCTATCACCCAGTCATACATAGTATGTTAGGGCCCCCAGAAATTCTCAAACAATGTCTAAAAAGCATTTGCTATTAAGCAAATGTAGTCATTCTGAAAGTTTCGTGTAGCAAGTTACAGGTTGGCAGTTTTATCGGTCACGCACAAACAGGCTCAACTCTTCTGCCAGAAGAAGGAGCCACTGGCTCTGAAGGTTTGTAAAAGTTAAACCCTTCTATGCATGCATGTGTACATGTGCCACCGCCTTCAAGAATAGATTTTTATCTATCCGTTTACACTAATTTGTTATTGTGTAAGATTTATGACAATACCAAGTTGCAATCAATACAGGTGCTTACAATATTTTGCAAACCAGGCAAAGAAAATACTGGAATGTCTCTCGAAGGTAGTCTGCATAACAAAAGATCACTGATTTGACTGAATCCTACTTTTACTTTCAAAATTATTGTTGGGTGGGCAAAAGACAACTGTCCCATAAAATATTTAAAAGTCCAACATGGAACTGACTTTGTTAATGAGAAGGAGAACTGTCCATTACAGAAATGCTGGACACTTATTTTGAAGCACCAGTTGGTTCTGCCAAATGTGTGCACCTAAGCATCTCCAACATGCCCTGCCCCAGAACTTCACTGTGTCATTATGTTTGAGTGAGTGAGAGGAGCAGACATGTTTCATGATCTGTTGGAGCAGCACAAAATGGTGCTCATAATAAATCAGTGTGTGTCCATTGTTGAGTATTATGTAAAACACAGTTCATGGGAAACATGGATGGAACTGTTTGTGCAAGTGCATGAGGCTAGAAATGTTTTGATAAAACTTCCAGTAATCTCTGCACTAGAAAACTTAGAGGTAAAATGGCACAATACGGGCTCTGTAGTTAACAAAAACTGATAACTATCCGAAAAGTGCTTGGACGCAAGGAAACATTTGTTGAGTGCAGGGAAGCATGGAACAAAGTCCGACAAATTCTCAGTACTGTTTCCTGTGCAAGTGGGAATTGAGAGATGGTTGTTTCCAAACACTATTAAAAAGGACCTGCATCTGTATCCTTACAAATTTATTACTACTACACACCATTTAAAGTGTACAGATGAACCTATACGTGTGGAGTTCCGCTACTGGTTTCCGAATGAAGGGGAATCGAGACATTTAGAACTTCAGTTTTTCACTTCTCCAGATGAGGCACAGTTCTGCCCATGAGGGTATGTGAACTCTCAGAGCATGCGTCATTATGCATCAGTACTTTGAAGACCATAGCACAACCTCAAGATTGGTGTTTGGTGCACAATGTCTGGTGTCCACATAATTACACGATTCCTTCACTAAACTGTTTATACTAGATGGTATATCCAGAAACTGTTTAATCTGTATGTGGATGAATTCTCAGAAGATGAACAACTGTGTGGATACTTTTAGCAAGGTGGAGCTACAGCATGCTCTGCCTTGATGACCTTGCTCGAAATTTCATTGAGGAGAGGATGCTCAACAGAGGTAATGCAATCTTGTGGCCATCTCGATTGCCTGATCTCTCCCCCCGTTGTTTCTACCTGTGGAGAAAATTGATCAAGTGTACTCTTATAACCTTCACACATACTAAAAGACAGACCTGCTCACAATTTGTTAAATCTGTCGTAGCGCTGAACCAACAACATTGGTGACAGTTTCTAGCGTCTTCTGTGATGTTGACTAACAAGGGTAAATCCTGCATCAGTCTTACTCTAATTTATTTTTTCTTCTTTGGGACAGATTTATTTTGCCCATCCTATGTAAGATCTTTGCATTCTACTAACTATTGCATTGTTGTGCTCATTTAGCTTCATAGTTAGAACTGAGTGAAGTTGCACAGCAGGAAAAACCATGGACTAATATTTGAGCAGAGTGAGTTATACTCGCCAAATACCATATTTTGTGAGTTTCCTTAAAATCACTGCATTTGAATCCCAGAATTGCTCCCTAAATTGCACTGTGTGTAACTCTCCTCTCGCAACTCTGGAACTATTGCTCTGTCTTTAATTTTCATCATGTGAACACAGTATTAAACACGCAATTCCACCTTCCTCCTCCATCCTCCTCTGTCCCTTTGGAAACTGTTACTTACATAAGGTCGTAATACTGAGGAAGCTCCATAAATACTTTTGGTGTGTATGTAGGAGATACATTCTACTGTTAATGGCGACACAGCAAGTTTGTTATACAATTTAAGCAGTTGCATCTTTATTCCCTTCAATTACTTGTAGAACTTAAAAGTATTTTCTTAGACCAACTTTAGAAGTCGAGTGTACACAGGTGAGTCAAAAAAAACCTAAGATCCTTTGTATGGAAACACTTAATTAGCTCTTTTTTTTCCTGTGACAATGACATAGAGGTGCTCATCTACCTACAGTGACATACAGATCAAGAGAGGCATTGGGCATCACAATATGGTTTACTGTCAAAATCTTGAAAATTGAGGAATATATTGCTTTTAGGTATGTGTTTCAAAAAGAAAAAGGAGGTAAAATTAGAGATTCTAGCTCACATGGAGGCTTATCAGAAACCGTTCTTCTTGCATATCGTTTGAAAGGGGAAATGGAATTTGGGGGGGGGGGGATGAATTTTCTGTAATGTGGCACATAGATGTTTACAGTTTGATAATTGTGAGCAAGATTGCTATGTCTGCTATTATTGTAACTTGTGTAGTGTGTCTTCTCTACAGAACAAATACTTCCTTATACATGGAATATTCTTATTATTTTGTATTCTGATCATCTAATGCCAGTTTGTCTATTGGAGGGAGAGGGGAGGGGGTTCTACATCTACATGGTTATTCTGCAACTCACACTTAAATGCCTGGCAGAGGGTTCATCGAACCATTTTCATACTACTTCTCTACCAATCCACTCTCGAATCCAACTTTAGCCAGCTTTCTGTTCCTATAGCGATTTCAGCTTCAATGCTTTCTATCAGCGATTGAAGCTTTGGTACTTTTCCAACACAGCTACGACAATTTACAACTACAATACCAACTCTCGCTTGGTCGACACTCTTCGTTTCTTTGCCCTGTACCGAGCGAGGTGGCGCAGTGGTTAGACACTGGACTCGCATTCGGGAGGACGACGGTTCAATCCCGCGTCCGGCCATCCTGATTTAGGTTTTCCGTGATTTCCCTAAATCGCTCCAGGCAAATGCCGGGATGGTTCCTTTCAAAGGGCACGGCCGACTTCCTTCCCCGTCCTTCCCTAATCCGATGAGACCGATGACCTCGCTGTCTGGTCTCCTTCTCCGAAACAACCAACCAACCAACCAACCATCTTTGCCCTTTACCCTTTGAGACTGGAGCCCTTTTTGATCTTTCCTGAGACTGTCTAACCTAAAAATACCGCCCAGTCCACACCACACAGCCCCTGCCACCCGTTTAGCCGCCTTCTGTCTGTAGTGGACACCTGACCTATTTAGCAGAGCCCGAAACCCCACCACCCTGTGGCGCAAGTCGATGACTCTGCAGCCTACACGGTCGCAAATCCTTCTGAGCCTCTGATTCAGACCTTCCATTCGGCTCTGTACCAAAGGTCCACAATCGGTTCTGTTGATGATGCTGCAGATGATGAGCTATGCCTTCATCTCGCTAGAAAGATTTGCAGTCTTCACCATTCAGATAGCCACCAAAAATCAGAGAGAATCTCCTCTGATCTATAGCGACATATATATTTTGGAAGATGAATAGTGAGTTGTAAGTAGCCATAAAAGTTCCACCTCCACCCCTGTTAAAAACGTTCGTAATACCAAATTTTAAATAATTTTCTTGAAAGAAAAAGGTCTGACTGCATTACATTTTTCCTTTCCATAAGAGCTTTATAATTTGGGGGCAGGGGCTCTGTTGTATTCATATATACTCTGCAAACCATTACGAAGTGCTTTGAAGAGGCTACTTTCCTGTGTACCACATTCAGCGTTTATATGTTGAATGTGGGAGCTGCTTAAATGCCTTTGTGCATGTTGTAATTAGCCTTATCTTTGTGGTCTCTACGGTGGTGTTATGTGCAAAGCTGTAGTATATTTCTAAATTTCTCAATTAGTACTTATTCTTGGCACTATGCTGGTAGACTTTCACAGGGTAATTGGTGTATGTCTTCAAGAGTCTGCCTGTTCAGGTTTTCCAGCATTTCTGTGATGCTTCCAATCAGTCAAACAAATTTGTGGCCATGCTGTCATCATTTGTATGTGTTCTGTATGCACTGTTAGCTCTATTTGATATGGGTCACACACCCTTGAGCAATGTTCTCAGATGAGTCCGGCAAGTGTTTTGTAAACTGTGTCCTCTGTAGAGAGACTACATTTTCCGTGTGACCTACCAATAAACTGAAGTCTGCTACCTGCTTTACCTGTGATTGAGCCTGTGTTATCATTTTGGACCATATCCCCACAAATCGCCACACCCTGGTAATTGGACTGTTGTAATTGATTTTGTTGTCATAGGATACTACATTTTTTTGTACTTTATGCTGGCCTAATATCTGGAAAGATCAGTAGACTCCTATGGAAAAATGGCATCCAGTGTATTTTGTTCTCTTGACATGTTAAAGATGACCTATGTCTTCATAAGCCAGCTGTAGATTGCATTCCATGTGAACTATCAGCAACATATCCGACTAAAACAGTCAAGCAAATCAGCTGTTGCTGAAACTACCTCGAATGTAATTGTGAAATGAGGAGACCAGTACTGTGGAGCAAATGACTAGCTTTTGGGACAGCAATATTAAGGAGCCTATTGAAATAAAGATATCAGCAAACCTAATAAACAGGGCTGGAGAATTTAATTTAAATAACATGTATGGTCCATCACTTAAGTTATTAACCATCATATCAATCAGAGTTGGAAAATGCTAAGGGAAATTGTTTTTTAATGGAGTATCAGTGCATGTTCTGTAAAACGAAAGAGCATCAAAAGGCACAGTGGGTGCCGAGAATCGAATTCAGCTATAGATAGTGGCACGAGACTAACAATAGCTAACAGTGCAATTGGACTCCAGACAGCGGGTACACACAATAGCAAGGCTCACAGCTCCTGCAAAAGGCAGCTTTGTTGCTCATGGAAATACTATGTAGAAAATGGAAACAACAACTGAGCTGAATACCTGGAATCACTCTTATTACGTGCACAGTTTTTTCAGGCAGTACTTAACTACAGATAACTGCCTCTGAGTCTGAGGTTACTATTAATATCATCTTTCAGCTCATTAATGGTACAATGTGTATAGCAAGGATCTGAACACACTTCCCTGGGACATACCTAAAGTAACTTCAGCTGTTGAATACCCTCCATGTGAGAACATGCCGTGTCTTTCCTAGCAGGAAATCTCAATCCATTCACAAATTTCATTTGGCACCCTATATGATCATACTTTTGTTAATGAGTCTTGGTGTGGTACTGAGCCGAAGGTTTTTTGGAAGTCAAGAAATACTGCATCCACTTGTTTGGCTTGACCCCTGCCTTTCAGGATAACTTGTGAGAAAAGTGGGTGTCGAGCTCCACAAAGTATTCATTCCAGAAGCTCAGCATATAGAAAAAGGCAAAATACCCACCAAGAAAATGCAAGTATTTTTGTGGGTGCCATTTTAGGTGAGTGTCCAGGAGAGCAGAATGACTGCAGTATGAGTGAGGACTAGAGAAAATAGTTGCCTGCTCTCTGTCAGTTTGATTGCCATGGGCCCATTACTGAAGAGAACAGTGTGCAGAGCATGATGTAAGATTAGGTTCAACTGAACCAATAGTTTTAATAAGGTATGTAGTCATTTGGCTTCTTGAATTATATCTCAATTATTTGTTTGTACTTAAAGTGACCACAAAAGTATTAAGCTTTTGCTCTTTGTGGTTATGTCATTTGTTGGTCAAGAGTGCAATCATCTTGAAGTGCTTTAAAGGTCTACTTGTGATATTAATACATGGTTTTTTAATTACACTAGCTACAAGTGATTAAGACTTCGGTTTATTTTGATAAGTTTTAGAATATTTTGATGACTTTTGGAATAACTATTTGCAATAAGAGGAAAGTGAGGGCAGCACTGAACATTACTGCTAATTGGGACAGCATAGTGGTGAAGATGGGACTCTTGTTCAAGACGATGGGTGATCAAATCCTGTCCAGCCCTCCAGATGAAGTATTTGTGTGGTTTCTCTAAATCACTCAACAGATGGCGGTATGGTTCCTTTGAAACAAAGAAGACCAGTCTCCTTCCTCAATCTGAGCTTGTGCTCCATCCCTATGATCCTCATCAGTGGGATGTAAAATTTTTACCTTAATTGAAACTCACTCACAGATTAAACTGTATGCACAGAACTTTGCCTATCATGGGAAATGTTCTTACAGAATTTATACGGGGCCAGATCAGGAGCAGACTTCACAGCCTCAGTTCTGCCAATACCTACCTATCTCCTCTTCTCCAAATATCAGAGAAGCTCACACACATACTCGGCTGGACTAAAATTTCTGGAAGAAAGAATCTTGCAAAGAAATTACTGTGGCACATTATAGGTCATTGTCCTGAGAATGAAATTTTCACTCTACAATGGAGTGTGCACTGGTTTTGAAAAGCCAAAAGATTAGAACTATGTACTAGCACTGGCACTCAAAACCTTGACTATTGTGGACAATAATCCTGCTGAAGCAGTTCTCCAGGCATAACTCAATGACCTACCCCTCCCCCCCTCCAACTTCACTTTTATTAATAAACCTTTACTGTTTTCTAAACTTGAAGCTGTGGAACGGAGATGGTTGCTTAGGAGACTGTAGCTATGAAGGCTGTTCCTTTGGAGACAATTCCTGAGGACCTGTTTGCTATGGAAACAGTTGCTATCGAAACAGTTCCTGTGGATATTTTTGGATAAAGTTACTGTGGAGATTGTTCCTATAGATACAGTTGCTATGAGGTCAGTTATTATGGAGATGGTTGCCTGGGAGAAGGTATCTATGGAAATGGTTCTGTGATGAAGCAGGTTGGCTCCCATTATCCTACTTTGTATGCACTCCTATTCGTGTATTAACTTTCAGTAAGTTTTTTCTTTCAAAATTCCAATTTTAAAGTTCCTGCATTAAACACGCAGTATGCAAATAATCAAAATTGTAGAAAGAAATTCCCCCCACAAAACTTTGTTATTATGATTATTCAGTTTGTTGTTCAGATTATAATGAACTAATTAGTTTCATCAGAAATGATGACAATCAAAAGTTATTACAATTAAAGTTTTGGGCATCTAGCCCTTAGCAAAATCTTATGTGCTCATACATAGATTCAGAAGGAGAGGCTAATTCCAAATTAAAAGACTACTTTTCCTGTTTTCAGTAACATATATGCATTATCCCAGGCTTCATTAGTTCAAAATTAAAGATTTCACATGGTTTGAATTTTCAGCGTGAATTATAGCCAAACTACTGTACATTTCAGGGATATGTTGGTATATTTTTGATTGCCTGATTTTTCTGAATTCAGTGAGACCCATATTGATGAGTAAGAGTTCCTAATTAAAATTACTAAATTTTCAATAATTAATTTTTAATATACAAGATGTATCCCATGGTCATGAACCTAGAATTTCCACTGCACAGGCATAAATTGTAGTTGGAGTCATTAACGATGACGGTTGAATTTAAGCTTGTTCTGCACTCCTACATCAGCATTCCCTGACAGCCAATGAGCATTCAGTAGTCTGCTGTGAATTTCATAGGTAATACAAATGTTAAATGTGATCATAATGTGTTATTTAATGAATTTTTATTCCATTTGTTGCAAGTTGTGATGTTCGATGGTGGTGGTAGGCGAAAAATTCTGCGCAAGCAACTGAGAGACAATTTGCAGGATACACACTTTGATCAAGCTCAAAGCACTTGCGTGAGCAAACCGTAACTGACACTTGAAACTGACAATAACGCAATCCTCATCCACACCTTGACCTGTACGAATTGCCACCATTTGAGAATCAGATTATAGTTGTGCATATTTTAATAGATGGTACTTATGATGAATATGATAAATAATATACAAACAAAATTGAATGACAGACTCAATAGCCAATAAAAGATGATATTTTTAGCTTATAGAATGTATAAACTGCTGTAAATTAACAATGTTCATTAACATCATGGAGCTGATTGTTACAAGGCCAGCAATCGTGCCATTTCAGTCAGCCTGTTCTAAGTCTTTGTTTAGTTTTGTTCTAGCTTCAGTATTAGCTTGGAATCAGTTTTGTATAAATTCCAGCCTCGGGACCCGTTTGTGCTTTTTCTGGAAGACATTGGTAATTGTTTTGTGACATATGAGGTCTGTTCAAAAAATTCCAGAAATTTCTCCACAAAATTTTTCTGTGCTTTATTTTTCACTTATTGTGCATGATCTCCTTTGAAATCCTCTTCTCCACAATTGATATACCTCTTCCTACGCGTTGCCACTTATGGAAGCAGTCTTGCTATGCCTCTTGCTGGATCACCTGAATTGCTGCATGCAAATTTTCTTTTATCTCATCTATCGTGGCAAATCTTCATTCTTTTAATGGGTTTTTCAACTTTGGAAACAAAAAAAAGTCTGCAGGGACCAGGTCTACATCTACGTCTACATGATTACTCTGCTATTCACAATAAAGTGCCTGGCAGAGGGTTCAATGAACCACTTTCAATCTGTCTGTATACCATTCCACTCTCGAATGGCGCGTGGGAAAAACGAGCACTTAAATTTTTCTGTGTGAGTCCTGGTTTCTGTTATTTCATTGTGATGATCATTTCTCCCTATGTAGGTGGGTGCCAAAAGAATGTTTTCGCAATTGGAGGAGAAAACTGGTGATCGAAATTTCATGGAAAATCCTGTCGCAATGAAAAATGCCTTTGTTTTATTGATTGCCACTCCAATTCACATATCATGTCTGTGGCACTATCTCCCCTATTTCATGGTAATACAAAATGAGCCACCCTTCTTTGTACTTTTTCGATGTCATCCGCCAGTCCCACCTGATGTGGATCCCACACTGTACACCAATACTCCAGAATAGGGCAGCCAAGTGTGGTGTAAGCAGTCTCTTTAGTGGACCTGTTGCACCTTCTAAGTGTTCTGCCAATGAATCACAGTCTTTGGTTTGCTCTACCCACAACATTATCTATGTCATCATCCCAGTTTATGTTATTTGTAATTGTAATCCATAAGCATTTAGTTGAATTTACAGCCTTCAGATTTGCGTGACGTCGCTTAATCAAAATTTAGTCTATTTCTTTTACTACTCGTGTGAATAACTTCACACTTTTCTTTATTCAGGGTCAATTGCCACTTTTCGCACCATACAGATATCTTATCTAAATCATTTTGCAATTCGTTTTGGCCATTTGATGACTTTACAAGACTGTAAATGACAGCATCATCTGCAACAATCTAAGAGGGCTACTCAGATTGTCTCCTATATCGTTAATATAGATCAGGAACAATAGAGGCCTATAACACTTCCTTGGGGAATGTTGGATATTACTTCTGTTTTAATCAATGACTTTCCATCTATTACTATGAACTGTGACATTTCTGACAGGAAATCGCAAATCCAGTCGCACAACTGAGGCAATATTCCATAGGCACACAGTTTGGTTAGAAGACGCTTATGAGGAATGGTGTCTAAAGCCTTCTGGAAATCCAAAAATATGGAATCAATTTGACATCACCTGTCGATAGCACTTATTATTTCATGTTTATAAAGAGCTAGTTGTGTTTCACAAGAACAATATTTTCTGAATCCGTGCTGACTATGGGTCAATAAATTGTTTTCTTCGAGGTACTTCATAATGTTCGAATACAGTATGTGTTCCAAAACCCTACTGCAGATCGACATTAGTGATTTGGGCCTGTAATTCAACGGATTACTCCTACTTCCTTCTTGAGTATTGGTGTGACTTGAGCAATTTTCCAGTCTTTAGGTGCGGATCTTTTTGTGAGCGAGCGTTTGTATATAATTGCTAAATATGGAGCCATTGTATCAGCATACATGGAGAGGACCTTGACTGGTATACAATCTGGACCAGAAACCTTGCCTTTATTAAGTGATTTAAGCTGCTTTGTGACACCGAGGATATCTACTTCTATGTTTCTCATCTTGGCAGTTGTTCTTGACTGGAATTCGGGAATATTTACTTCGTCTTCTTTGGTGAAGGAGTTTCGGAAAACCGTGTTTAATAACTCTGCTTTAGTAGCAATGTCATCAGTGACTTCACCGCTGTTATTGTGCAGTGAAAGTATTGATTGCATCTTGCCACTGTGTGCTTTATGTAAGACCAGAATCTCTTTGGGTTTTCTGCCATATTTCGAGACAGAGTTTTGTTATGGAAATTATAAAAAGCATCTCACATTGAAGGACGCGCTATATTTTGAACTTCTGTAAAACTTTTCCAGTATTGGGGATTTTGTGTTCTTTTAAATTTGGCATGCTTTTTTCCCTGCTTCTGCAACAGCGATCTGACCCGTTTTGTGTACCATTGGAGATCAGTACCATCACTTATTAGTTTATGTGGTGTATGTCTCTCAATTGCTATCAATACTATCTCTTTGAAATCATTCCACAACTTTTCTACGCTTACATGATCAGATCAGAAGGAGTGCAGACTGTCTCTTAAAAAAGGCATGAAGTGCATTTTTATCAGCTTTTTTAAATAGATATTCTTTGCATTTCTTTTTGATGGTTGTAGGAGTTACGGTATTCAGCCTAGCAGCTACTGCCTTGTGGTCACTAATACCCGGATTCATCATGATACTCACTATTTGTCCAGGATTATTTGTTGCTAAGAGGTTAAGTATGCTTTCACAACCATTTACACTTTGAGTGGGCTCATGAACTACTTGTTCAACATAATTTTCTGAGAAAGCATTCAGTACAATTTCGGATGATGTTTTATGCCTACCGCCGGCTTTAAACGTATAATTTTTCCAGCATATGGAGGGTAGATTGAAGTCACCACCGACTATAATTGTATGAGCGGGGTACCTATTTGAAATGAGACTCAAGTTTTCTTTGAACTGTTCAGCAACTATATCTTCTGAGTTGTGGGGTTGGTAAAACAATCCAGTTAATAGTTTAGTCTGATTGTCAAGTATAACATTTACCGATACTGTTTCACAGGAACTGTCTACTTCAATTTCACTACAAGGCAAACTACTTCTGACAGCAATAAATACTCCACCACCAACTGTATTTAATATATCCTTTCTGAACACTGTTAGATAATTTGAAAAAATTTCAGCTGAACTTATTTCCGGCTTTAGCCAGCTTTCTGTACTGATAACTATTTGAGCTTCAGTGCTTTGTATTAGGGCTTGGAGCTCTGGTTCTTTCCCAACACAGCTACGACAATTTACAACTACAATACTGATTGTTTCTACAACTAACTTCAACTAACTTACTGTTTTACCTGTCCCCTTTTAGACGGATGCTCTTTCTGTGCGTTCCCTGAGACCCTCTAGCCTAAAAAACTGCCCAGTCCCTTCCCTCAGCCCCCACTACCCTCATAGCCGCTTCCTGTGTGTAGTGGACTCCTGACCTATTAAGCGGAACCCGGAAACCCACCAACTGATGGCGCAAGTTGAGGAATCTGCAGCCTACACAGTCACAGCACCACCTGAGCCTCTGATTCAGACCCTCCATTTGGCTCTGCACCAAAAGACCACAGTTGTTTCTATCAGCGATGCTGCAGACAGTGAGCTTCACCTTAATCTCACAAGAAAGACTAGCAGTTGTTACCATTTCTGCTAGCTGCCCGAAACCAGAGAGAATCTCTTCTGATCCAAAGCAACACATGTCATTGGTACCTACATGAGCCACCACCTGCAGTTGGCGGCATCCTGTACTCTTCATGGCATCCGGAAGCAACATTTCCACATCCGAAATGACTCTGCCTGGTTTGCACAAGGAGTGCACACTGGCTTCCTTCCCCTCCTTGGCAGCCATGTTCCTAAGGGCCCCCATTATGTGCCTAATGTTGGAGCTCCCATTTACCAGCAAACCCACCCTCTGTGAATGTCCAGACCTTGCGGGCCAAGAAGCTTCCTCTGGAACAGGGTGGATGACTGCATCTGGCTCAGAGACATCGTCAACTACAGATAACGCCCGAAACCTGTTTGTCAAATGAACTGGGGAGGCCTTACGATCAACTCCTTGGTAAGTTTTTCGCTGCCTGCCAGCCTTTGGAATGATCCCCCACTGGACCACAGGTGAGGGGTCAACCTCAGTGCAGGCAGTTCCCGGGGTGGCCACAGCAGTGGACCAATCGGGGGACACTTGGGTCGTCCTCGATGTCCCTTGCATCCCTGTGTCCGACCCCCCACAGCGATGCCCCTTTGCAGCAGCCTCATGCTGTGCGATGGAAGCCAACACAGCCTGGAGCTGTGAGCGAAGGGTCACCAACTCAGCTCGCACCTGTACACAGCAATCAGGTCTGGAGTGTATGGAGGATGAGGCAACACAGTGATTTCATTTTTTGTGCACTAGTCATGCACTAACAGGGTGATCATGTTGTTGACATTATCATTTCATTGACATTCCTGACATGCACTTCATTGATAGACATTGAAGGGCGTCCTGAATGAGGGTCATCTTTAACTTCTGTGCGGCCGTTATTAAGCCATGTGAACCATTTGCAAAACCGATTACAGCTTAAGCACTCATCACCATAGGCTTTTTGCATGATTTGGTGGTCTCTGTAAAGGTTTTATTGAGTTTCATGCAAAATTTAATACAGACACAGTGCTCCTCGAACTCTGCCATCTCAAAGTTCGCAAACTTTGTGACATAATGATCTCCTCAATACAGCACTGAACACTAACTAACACACATACAACAATGAAACTTCTGGCAGTTACACATTATACATGGGGTGTGCAGGGATGCCAACTGCATTTCGCTCCAAGACATCTTAGGTGTGAGATTATGAATGTTCCAGAATTTTTTGAACAGACCTTCATATTTACTTAATTAAGAGTGAAGCAATGTCAGAGCACTACACAAGTACTGCATGAGATCTAATCTTCACCAGTAGGATCTAGGTGAAGCAATTACAGACTGGTGAAATTACATTTCAGACTTCCAAATGAGACTTCTTGCTCTTTTTTAGTTGTAGATCCCACATCTTATTTCAGGAGGTCACTTAGTGAAAGTGTGAGGCTGCTGAAGAAGACCTTTACAACAAAAGTAATGTGACAGTTCCTATAGACATTGTTGCTATGGAGAAGGTTGCTTTTGAGGCGGCTGGTGTCAGGACAGTTGTGATGGAGACAGTTGGTGTGGAGGTGGTTGTCGTGGAGATAGGTATGAACTGTGCCTAGATATCCTTATTGATTTATGTTATATGGACATGAGGATGTTGTCTAAGGCAAGTTTCTGTACCTAATTTTTTGTCTCCTAACGCTGGAGACATCTTTAGAGGCTGTAAAGACTTGGACTGTTGTATAAAACTCAAATGACTATCTGTATCTTTATACCCTCTGTTGATGTCTCCATCATAAGAAGACAAAATGTTATGCACAAAAACGTGCCTATGGCCTAATGTCCATGCAACAAAAAATCAGCAAGAATGCAAATACCAGATATGAGAACCTGCAATGTCCTGGATGGCTCTGTCAGTAAGAATGTCTCCTGAGAAATGCAAGTGTCTGGGTTTGAGACCTAATTTGGTACAGTTTTTATCTGTCAGAAAGCTTCAAAAATAGTGCACACTCCACAGCAGAGCGGAAAGATTTATTCTTAAGCTTCCCCCTTTTTTGGATGTCAGTGACAAAACCAGACTATGTGCTAGTCTTCAACTAGGAACTACAAAACAGCATTTTGTGGACAGTACTCTATCCATTTTGCCAGCATAGCACATCTCACAGACTGCTACATCACTATGTACAAGGGTGAATTGAAAAGTTCTTGGAATCCCACAAGAGGTCAGCACTAGCACAATGAGTTGTTCACTTGATATTCGTGGGACTGTTGCCTGTAGACATGTGCCATGTCAGTGCTCTTGGAAAAGAGCTGTGGCAGTGACGTGGCTCTGATGTTGTTCCCACATAGTGTTTTGCGAAGATGTAAAAAATCAAGAATTGAGCAGTGATTAGGTAATTCCCAAGAATAATTGCCTATCAAAGTCGTGTGGTCCAAATGATACATATCAAACGTGCGATTGAAAATCGATCATGCGATTGGAGGCGGACGTTATGATCAATTATTTGTGATCGTCATTTTTATCTGTTTTCCGTCATTCTCTTAGTTGGCCTAAGTTATGTACCTCCATGGATTATTTGTGAGTCGCTAGGGAAACCGAGATGATTCATGTCGGTAGGGATTGGGATGTCTGGTGTTCTTGATGTTACTTCGGCGGATTCTCTCACATGGAAAAATCTAATTCCATGCTTATCCAGCGTAGAAAATTGTTTCACATTTTGTCACAAATATGGAGTACTACCGGATGAAGAAAGGAGGGACTGCATAGACTGTGGTGGTGCGAAATGTGTAAAACTTTGTAAGGAGAGTTTCGATGCTGAACTACCATTACAATTTCACTGTGGACAGTGCAGAAAATGAATGAGTATCAGGAAGAATACATGGTTCGACTCTTCCAAATTATCCATCCAGACCAGCATAGCTCTTCTATCTTGCTGGATTCGAACCTGCACCTTGCAAGTAAATGCATAGTTAAATTGACTTATCTGCTACTACCGTGTGCGACTATTTCGGGTTTTGCAGAGAAGTATGTTACGTGGTAGTGATGAACGACAGTGTCCCTATTGGTGGACCGAGTAAAGTTTTGGAAGTGGAAGAATCTCACATAGCGCGAAGGAAGAAGCAGAGAGGACGACCTTCAAAGAGTGAAACTGATCATATCTGGGTATTCAGTGGAATAGAATGAGAGTCATGGAAGTGTTTCATTGTCACAGTATTGTCCACAGACAAAGTCACTTTAGTGCGTCTGATAAAGCATTTCATACTGCCTGGCAGTAAAGTCATTACAGATGGCTTTCAGTCCTGCAAGACACTCAAAGCAGAAGGCTTCAACCACAAGTTCATCAACCATTCTGTAGGGTGGTTAACACAATGGTTCAAAACAAATAAGCTAATAATAAATTCTGAAAAAACTGTGCCAGTCAGTTTCCACACTTCATAGAAACTCCACCTAACAACACTAATTTTTGACACTGACGGAAAAACACTCTCATTTGTGAATGTGACAAAATTTTTAGGCAAACATATTCAGGATAACCAGAAATGGGAGACACACCTGAATAATGTATAAAAAGTTAAAAACACTTAATATGGTATAAGAATCCTCTCACAAAATAAAAGCCGTGCATCAGTGGTCACAATGTGCCTCAGCGGTATCCATTCACTACTGATGTATGAATTATCTTTTGGGGGAATTCCATAAGTAGGAGAAAAACATTGTGACTGTGAAAAAAGATTGTTAGAATAGTAACAGAGACTCCCATAGACCAATATTTAAAAGTCTCAGTATACACCCCCTTCTTGTTTATATATCTATGACGTTCTAATTTTCATAAAAGAAAGCGTATAAAAGGAAGAAAATATCTTCAAGAATAATTGTGATTTCCACTCTCGCAATACTGGGCATTGTGTTGTATAACCACACGCCACCTTATCGGAAACAGATACAAAATTTATCTAAGTTTAAAGTGAAACTAAAAGATACTTGATTGACCACTGCTTCTTTTCTGCTTCTCAGTTTTTGGAGCACCAATAAAATATAGTGTAATTGATCACATAATTATTCTTAACCATACTATTCTTTCAATCATCTTATTGTATTTATAATTATGTTACCAGTGTTCAACACATATCGAATGTTGTTTTCTAATTCACACTATGTGTAAACCTGGATGTACTATATTAAACCTGACTTATCCTATATCAGTTGTAAAAACTATGTATTTAATCATAATTTACAGGTTGAATAAAGAAAAACAAATACAAATATGAATAAGTCTGATACCCCCAAAATATAGTGCCAATGAGAGATAGCAGGTGGGATGGGTCATTTGATTGTAGGGCACAGTCTCCTCATGAGAACACTGAATATTTCAGAGATCTCTTGTTGGAAATTTAGTGTTTTATCACATTGTGTGGGGTGTGTGAGTGAGTGTTTGTCATGTTTTCACAGAAGAGCAATAAAATCACAGCTTTTCAGTGTACTCTAGCACTGATCCCACTCATCCTTCATCAGATGTAGACAACAAATCAAACCCCCCCCCCCCCCCCACACACACACACATGTGAATGTGTGTATGTGTATGTTTCAACATCTGTCAAAGGACTTATTGTGATAGATTATCCAAGAGTCTACTTTCAGGTATCAGCAGTCTACTTGCCTGCTGCTCAGTGTCTCCTCTATGTGATGAATAGTAATCTAATAGCTAGTTGTAGAAAAAACTATAAATAATTCAGTGAAACACTATTACAGCAATAATATCTTATGAATTTTTTTTTTTTTGTATAATCACCATTCACATATGAAGTATTGAACATAGATCTCGTTATAGGCTGAAATGTTGACTATCAGTTTTTGAGATATATGACGATTTATGTTGTAAATTGGCTTATAGTGTTTGGGCTCTTTATCACGTAGATCTATTAAAAAATGAAAAATCAGGAATGGAATAATAATAATAACAACAATAATGACAATGTTCATCTGATGAAGGACTTTAGTTGAAACTGGATTACCCAACTGTCTTCTTTTAAATGTGTATGTCTGCTACTCAGTGCCTCCTCTAAGTAATTGACATTGTTATTATCAGATATTTTCTTTAGACTCTTTGCAGTTAGGCAGTGGCATCATGGAGCTGGATTCAGAGGATGTGTGGGAAAGAAAAACAACAGTCACAATTTCTTCTGAAAATGACTTTGTAAATCATGACAAATAATAAGTAGCATTAACTTTAAAGCATAAATGTGTGATAGCTTTTTCACTATCCTGCTGCGAGCAGTACGCATAATTTTCCAAAAACTGAAAGTATGGCTACTCTCTTTCTCTCTCTCTCTCTCTCTCTCTCTCTCTCTCTCTCTCTCTGTTACACACACACACACACACACACACACACACACACAGAAGGAGAGAGAGAGAGAGAGAGAGAGAGAGAGAGAGAGATCACCTTTATGACACTGTGACAAATGACAGACACGCACATAAAAAGCGAAGTTTAAGTGTACTGAGGCACAAATGCATTTGTAATGTTGCATTGAGGCTGGTGTGAGTAATGGGAAGGAGCTAAGGGAAAATAAGTAGGTCTAGTGGTTAGAAGGGCTTGGATTGTGGTTGAAGTGGGGACATGGAAGGGACCCTGCGATATAGTGCAAATGAAAAGAGCTATGAAAGAGCTTTTGAAGCTAGCCTTATTGATTAGTGGTCTGCACTGAAACTGGGTGGATGAGACAAAGGCTACACTATGGCGCTGCTGACACTAAAATCACTATGTAATTCCTTGTTGTTGTCGTTTTCCAACATGGCGACCAAATCAGTCACGGGGTGATATGCCTCTGCATTTGGACACAGTTTCTCTATGTTAAAATTGGTTATGACTATCTAGCTGTAACCAAATGTTATACATGCTGCAGTCTCAATCATCCCACCAAAGTCCACAGTGAGACTGACAAAGTGTGCAAAAAGTGTACAGCTCACAGGCATAAAAAAGAATGTAAAAACGAGGAAGTCAGTGCAGGCTGCAACCTCTTCAAGAAAAGAAATAGGCAAGGCTCTAATAAAGGCAGTGTACCAGGCTGCCCAACATATCAATTTCTGAATAAGCTGTTGGAAAGGATTTAGTTTGACTAAAATAAGAAATTGACAAATACGATAGTAAAATGAGAGCGCTGAACAAGATATTTGGAGGACATAGGAAACAAAAGAGACTCACAGCACAGGTACAAATAACCCTCAATGAGAGCGAAGGCAAGTGAGCTTCAAAACACAGGTGCATATCACCATAAATGAGGGTGAAGGAAGGCGGGCTGACATAATGAGAATAAACATAACACAGACATTTTCAATCCACTAGTGCATACACAGGTGGTCCAGCTGAGCTGGGTAGATGCTATAGAATACATCAATGATATAAAGGCAATCAAAAAGTTTCCATCTGAAGGCCATATAATCCAGAATTAGTATGCCAATCGGGCAAAATCACCATGAGCATTAAGGCAACCATCCCACTGATGCACTAGATTGAAGATACCTGTTTGGACACCATGTCCTGCTGCGGGCATGTCTAACAGGAATTGTTGACCCTTCAAGGTCTTTTGTAAGGAACGAAGGACTGATAATTGCATAGGGAGAGATCAGGACTGTAGGGTTGGTGCTCAAGTGTCTCCCACTTCAGTGTTGTCTGTAAGAGATGAAGTTGTCCTCTCCAATTGGCTGGTGTCTTGTGTCAAATTGTGACCAGGATGGAACTTGGTGCACTGTTCCCCAGTGGTGATTTTTGATAGATGTGCTGCCCCATACACAATCTTCATTCTCTTGAGGATGTCCTTCAGCAGCCAAGAAAAGGATAACAGCACTCAAATGGAAATGTTATGATTGCCCCTCAAATGACAATGGCAATCTCAATTAATTATGGGGTGGCAAGGCAACTGAAATGGGAACTCTTGCAGTGGGCCACCATTCAGACAAATCAACTGCTATGGATTAAAGAAGCAGAAGAAGAGGTATTAAATACAAACTCAGGAGAAATTCATCACAGCACACATATAAACAGAAACAAAGTTACACTACAAATAAACATTGAGGACTGAAATGGCTCTGAGCACTATGGGACTCAACTTCTGAGGTCATTAGTCCCCTAGAACTTAGAACTAGTTAAACCTAACTAACCTAAGGACATCACAAACATCCATGCCCGAGGCAGGATTCGAACCTGCGACCGTAGCGGTCTTGCGGTTCCAGACTACAGCGCCTTTAACCGCACGGCCACTTCGGCCGGCTTGAGGACTGAAACAAGTATTCCAACATACAGAGCTGTACAACAGTTACAGACCTACATCAAACTGAAACTACTCAAGTGTGGAAACTGCTGAAATTAACAATAAAAAGCAGATTACAAACTGCACAGAAGACATCATATGGTGCTAATTGTGGGAAACTGCAGGATGATGACTCATCAGACAATGTCACACAACATATTTACACACACACAAATTATACAGCAGCAAGACTTGCTGTTGCTGCATACACAAAGGAGAATCAAAGTCAGAAAACCCCATATGACAACATAAAGTGTTGGGGCTACATTAAGCTAGTAAGCTCTGTCTCAGATGGATTTACAGATGTGAATACATAAGTGAATACTGCAAACCCAAGTGATGTAAGTGTAAGTGATGTCTTCACAACACCTAACTCCCACCACACATGAACCATCAATCAAGAATAACGGCAAGGAGAGAAACACTGCCTCACCACTGGATGTTGCTGTGTCAGGCTCTGCATCACTGACATCAAATGATGCAGAGGTGCTGCCACAATCAGTGAGCTGTGTTACAGGACTGCTTCTAGTTCTGAAGAAATAGACAGCATGGAGAAATTGACTCCATCATCAATGCTGACCAACACAGAATCACTATCTATCTGTCACCATCTAAACTATGAGACTATACTCAAAGACATTAGACTAAATAGACTTGAAAACAAAGATTTAGTTCAAACTGCACAGTGGCTAGTTACATGACTAATACACCCACTAGAGAATAATACCTGTTATTCAATGATGCAAGAGACTGATTGTATGATGTTAAGATCAGAAAGCCTACCAACTGACCCTAGAGAACTACATGATATTCTAATTAAAGTGTGAGCGAGAAGATCTGAAACATTGAACCTTGACCAAATCTACAAGGACTTAGTAAGAACATGTGCTGAGACACACTTCGATCACACTAAGTCCACACTGCAGTCTTACAGTTTCATTGAATGGCAGTCATTAAGATATTGTGACTTAATGCCGCAGCAAATTAGGCAGAGTGGTGGAAGAGCTTGGTGCAGACTTGATGTCTCTAAGAACCTTAAACAAGGGAGGCAAAACTAACATTCCTCTCCCCTACTTATGCCCCCCCCCCCTCCATGTCATAGTGATCTCTAGAGATAACCAAAGCATGGTAGCTATCTATCATGGCAGTAATAAATGTGCCAGCAATTGTACAACTGTCCATTAGCCACGTTGTGACAGTAAAAATTGATGCCAAACCAAGACATGGGTGACAGCAACATTTTATGCCCAACACAGCCGTAAAAGGGACCGTTACGCTTAACAAATACAAGACATGGCAGTTTATGCAGCTGACAGACCATTAATTATGTGTGCAAAAATAAATAAGCACATGCTCCATGCTGTGACAGGCACAACTGATGTAAGGTGACAAATAATAAGTGATATCAAACTTGTACATATTAAACAAAGAGGTCAACCACCCACATGTCTGGCCACACAAGTTACACTGATATCGCAGTGGTAAGTGAGAGGGCCTTGAGATCGATAGTCAATTGAAAAGTATTGGAAGAACTTACACAGAGTGACCACCTGTACTTACAGGGACTGCAGTTAATAGACTTACAGGCTTTGACAATAAGAATAAGCTTTTCCTGAATAATGGCCAGTCAGCCACAGGAAACCCCCCCCCCCCCCCCCTGTCCCCGGCCACACTCTTTGGCTCACATGGATGGCTCCATGTTGTGTTTACTTGCTGGTATGTCCTTATTACATTGCATACAATGTTTTTGATCACCCAATTTTTTATTCACTGACATTCCACCCAAGGACAGTATGGTTTTAACTATGAGGGTTAGACCTTCTATATTTTATGCCACATTGTTTACTGTGTTTTAATGTCTATATGCACCTAATGATGTGGCTGTAAGTGCCTTAATAAAATTAATTCAGAATACAACTGTTGTGGAGTGCTTGCCAAAAAATGTGCAGATACTCTGACCACAGAATTGTTTGAAATCAACAGATGACACAAGATGTTTGCATATCTTAGAGAATTGCAGATACTTTCAGTGCTATATAACAATCTCCTTGACTCTTGTAAAGACAGAATAGCAGAGTGACTTGCTGTACATTGTAAGGTTGTGAAGAAAACCAGTAACGGATTCCCACAGTGCTCTGTCTGTAGGCCAGTTTTTTGGAGTATTGTCTTTGAACGAATACAACTGGTAGAGGAATGTGAACACTTCAGTGGAGTCATTGCTTATGCAGATGATTTGTTCATGATAGTAGCAGCTGACTGAACAGCATACACAGATAAACAACTGGTGTAAAAGCAATAAATTCATAGCAGACAATGTAACAGCCTACATATTGCTGAAAGGCAAACTACAAAGGAACCCTAAGATCAAACTAGACAAGGCTTCCATAACACAGCAACACGATACCTTGGCATATACACTAATAAATCACTTAACTTCCATAACAACATACAGATATTTCTGATAAGACCAAATGACTATTATGCAAACCAACCAGTTGTTGTTTTTGTGGTCTTCAGTCCTGAGACTGGTTTGATACAGCTCTCCATGCTACTTTATCCTGTGCAAGCTTCTTCATCTCCCAGTACCTACTGCAACCTACATCTTTCTGAATCTGCTTAGTGTATTCATCTCTTGGTCTTCATCTACGGTTTTTACCCTCCACACTACCCTCCAATACTAAACTTGTGATCCCTTGATGCCTCAGAACATGTCCTACCAACCGATCCCTTCTTCTAGTCAAGTTATGCCACAAACTCCTCCCCAATTCTATTCAATACCTCCTCATTAGTTATGTGATCTACCCATCTAATCTTCAGCATTCTTCTGTAGCACCACATTTTGAAAGCTTCTATTCTCTTCTTGTCCAAAGTATTTATCGTCCATGTTTCACTTCCATACATGGCTACACTCCATACAAATACCAAATACTTTCAGAAACGACTTCCTGACACTTAAATCTATACTCGTTGTTAACAAATTTCTCTTCTTCAGAAATGCTTTCCTTGCCATTGCCAGTGTACATTTTATATCCTCTCTACTTCGATCATCATGAGTTATTTTGCTCCCCAAATAGAAAAACTCCTTTACTACTTTAAGTGTTTCATTTCCTAATCTAATTCCCTCAGCATCACCCAACTTAATTTGACTACATTCTATTATCCTTGTTTTGCTTTTGTTAATATTCATCTTATACCCTCCTTTCAAGATACTGTCCATTCTGTTCAACTGGTCTTCCAAGTCCTTTGCTGTCTCTGACAGAATTACAATGTTATCAGAGAACCTCCAAAGTTTTTATTTCTTCTCCATGGATTTTGATACCTACTCTGAACTTTTCTTTTGTTTCCTTTACTGCTTGCTCCATATACCAACCAGTATAAACACTGAAAACTGTAGATTACCACTTGTCACACTTTGCATGTATCTCTTTGTGAGCTTTGAGTTGACCATATGTCTTGTGGCCAGTACATGGGCACACTGCCCCAGCTTCGTTACTAACAAAACAGCTGTTTGGCAAAGGCAAAGAAGTGTGCTGCTCAGGATATTGACAGCTTTGCAGTCCAAATCATCTGAAGCTCTGTGTGTGACCTTGGTAATATATTCATTAGACTGCACTAGCCCACTCGGCTAGCCTTGTGGTCTAACGCACTGCTTCCCAAGTGGGAAGGCATACTGGTCCCTGGTACGAATCCGCCCAGCAGATTTGTGTCAAGGTCTGGTGTGCCAGCCAGCCTGTGGATGGTTTTTAAGGCAGTTTTCCATCTGCCTCAGTGAATGTGGGCTGGTTCCCCTTATTCCGCCTCAGTTACACTACGTTGGTGATTGCTGTACCAACACTGTCTCCACATATGTGTGCACCATAATTACTCTACCATGCAAACATCAAGGTTACACTCGTCTGGAATGGGACATTCCTGGGGGGGGGGTCCAATGGGGGCTGAACCGCACAATAACCCTAGGTTCGGTGTGGGGCAGCGGTGGGGTGAATGGACTTCTGTAGCCTGTTGTGGGGTTGTGTACCATTGAGGGCTATGGTGGGGATGAAGCCTCTCTCTGGTACCGAGCACCGCGGGTTTTGAATCCACACCAGATGGCACGGAACTCGATGACCACTAGAGGTCTCTGCAGCAGTCGTGCCATATGCCATGGCTGCTCGCGCTCCTGGCCCCGAGTCTAACGTGAGGGCGCCACTGTAGAGCATGTGGTCCCAGCAGCCAATAGCGACATACCCTGTCATGTATTTAGGTGGCTGCCTCTCACTCAGTGAGGCAGTCTGGTATTCTCGTTGAGTCAGTTGATATCTCCCTTACAGACATCGTGTTTAGGTTGCGTGTGCTACTTCCCGTTTACGAGTGGACGTTGTTTTTGATTTCTTGAGGTTATCTCTTGTGACCCCATTGCTTAATACTTTGTTGTTGATCTTGTTAGTCTTGCTCAGTTGTCCGTCACCGTGCTTGTCCTATTCCCCTTCGTCCGTCTTGTTTGTTCGCAGACCGCTCCCATTCGGTCACACCACATTTTCGTTAGTGGCAACCCCGCTACCATTCCTGTCATGGTTACAACACCTCTCCATTGTTTCTATGTCCCCAGTTCAATACATACATACATACATACATACATACATACATAGGCTGCACCATCAGATATCAGGCCATAGCTTATTGCCTCAACTTTTGAAGACTGGACAAGGTAACTACCATAACAGGGGAAGAAATAAGAGACAAATATAACTTAAAGAAATGGTGGAGATGGGAATGGGATAGCAGTGATAAGCCCCAGATAGTTTATACTTTATTCCTCAACATCAGGGAATGGCTAGGAATGAGATATATTGGAAAAGCAGAGGCATCATCCACTTCCCATCTGGACATACGCCATACCCAGTGAATTTACACTGCATGAAAGGGAAGGATGTACTTGTGGGGAGAGAGGTTCCACAGAGCACCTTATGATACACTTCACACTTCTCACACAGGCCAGATGACTAGAGCACACATACAAGGACTTGTACCATGTGATTAGCGATGAAACAGCACTGAAAGAAATCAGTTGTATGGCAGATTCAATATCAAAGGCCCCAAACCTTCAGTATATACAAGAAGGCCAAACAGAGTTGACATAAGACCAAGGGAAATACTAAGGCTCAGTCTAGGTATAATGGGGATCAGCGAAGTTAAATGGAAAGAAGACAAGTATGGGATAATATCAATAGCAGCAGAAAAGGGTATAATGGGAGTAGGATTCATTATGAATAGGAAGGTAAGGAGAGGGTGAGTTACTGTGAACAGTTCAGTGATAGGGTTTTTCTCATTAGAATTGACAACAAACCAATACTGACAACAATAGTTCAGTTATACATGCCAATATCGCAAGCAGAAGATGAAGAGATAGAGAACTTATCTGAGGATACTGAATGTGTAATTCAGTATGTCAAGGCCAATGAAAATCTAACAGTCATGAGGGATTCGAATGCTTTTGTAGGAGAAGGAGTAGAAGAAAGGGTTACAGGAGAATATGGGCCTTTTGGTAGGAATTAGAGAGGAGAAAGAATGCTTGGGTTCTGAAATAAATTTTAGCTAGTAATAGTGAATACGCTGTTCAAGAATCACAAGAGGAAAAGGTATGCTTGGAATAGGCTGGCTGGAAGATATGGGAAGTTTCCAGTTAGATTACATCATGGTCAGGCAGAGATTCTGAAGTCAGGTATTGGATTGTAAGTCATATCCAGGAGCAGATATAGAGACAGATCACAGTTTAGTAAAGATAAACAGCAGGCTCAAGTTTATGAGACTAGTCAGGAGGAATCAAAAAAAAAAAAATGAAGTGCAATATGGAAGTGCTAAGGAATCAAGAGGTAAGCTTGAAGTACTCTTAGGATACAGATATTGCAATATTGAATAGCACAGTAGTCAGTTAAGTTGAAGAGGGACAGACATCTCTAATAAGGAAGGGGAATCACAGAAGTTGGAAAGGAAAACTTAGGTACAATGAAGGTATTTGCAGATTAACCATGGGTAACAGAAAAAATACTTCAGTTGATTGATGAAAGAAGGAAGTACAAAAATGTTCAGGGGAATTCAGGGATACAGAAATACAAGTCACTTAGGACTGAAATAAACAGGAAGTGCAGTGGAGCTTAGGCAAAATGGCTGTATGAAAAATGTGAACAAATCAAAAAAGAAATGATTGTCAAAATGACTGGCTCAGCATATAAAAAAGCCAAAATAACCTTTGGTGAAATTAAAAGTAAAGATGGTAACATTAAGAGTGCTATGAAAATTCTACTGTTAAATGCACATGAGAGAGTGGGTAGGTGGAAAGAGGGCATTGGAGGCCTCTGTGAGGGAGAGGACTTGTCTGATGATGATATAGGAAAAGAAACAGGAGTTGACAAGGAAGATATAGGGGATCCAGTCCCAGAAACAGAATTTAAAAGACCTTAGGACAACTTAAGATCAAAAATGGCAGAAGAGGTACATAAAATTCCATTGGAATTTCTAAAATCAATTGGGGAAATGGCAACAAAATGACTATTCATGTTGGTGTATAGAATGTATGGGACTCTTGATATACCATAAGACATCTGAAGAAACATAGTCCACACAATTCCAGAGATAGCAAGAGCCGACAAGTTTGAGAGTTATTGCACCATTAGCTTAACAGCTAACAAGAATAATATACAGAAAAATGGAAAGGAAAACTGAGGATCTGTTAGATGACTATCAGTTTGGCTTTAGGAAAGGTAAAGGCACCAGAGGGGCAGTTCTGACATTCTGGGTGATAACGGAAGCAAGACTGAAGAAAAATCAGGACACTTTCATAGGATTGCCTGACCTGAAAAAAGTATTTGACTATGTAAAATGGTGCAAGATGTTTGAAATTCTGAGAAAAATAGGGGTAAGTTGTAGGGAAAGATGGATAATATACAATATGTACAAAACAAACAGGGAAAAATAAGACTGGAAGACCAAGAACAAAGTGCTTGGGTTAAAAATTGCTGGAGAGGGATGTAGTCTTCTGCCCTTACTCTTCAAAGAACCAATGCTAAAAATAAAACTAAAAAACAGTTCAAGAGTGGGATTAAAATCTGAAGTGAAAGGGTATCAGTGATAAGATACACTGATGACATTGCTATCCCCAATAAAAGTGAAGAACACTTATAGGATCTGTTGAATGGAATGAACAGTCTAATGAGTACATGATATGGATTGAGAGTAAATCAAAGAGAGTGGGAAGTAGGAAAACTGAAAACAGTGAGAAACATAACATCAGAATTACGGATTGAAAAGTAGATGAAGTTAAATAATTCTTCTACCTGGGCAGCAGTATGACTCCTGATGGATGGAGTAAGGAGAGCATAACAAGTAGACTAGCACTGGCAAAAAGTGCATCCTGGCCAAGAGATGTCTGCTAGAATCAAATGTAGAGGAAGAAATTTCTGAGAATGTATGTTTGGAGCACAACATTCTATAGTAGTGAAACATGGACTGTGGGAAAACCAGACCAGAAGCAATTCAAGGCATTTGGGATGTGATGTTACAGAAGAATTCTGAAAATTAGATGGACTGATAGGACAAGAAATGGGGAGCTTCTCTACAGAATCAGGGAAGAAAGAAACATATGAAAACCACTGACAAGAAGAAGGGACAATGATAGGACATGTGTTAAAACATTGGGGTATTGCCTCCAGCCTAATAGAGGGAGCTGTAATGGGTAAAACTGTATGGGGAAGACATAATTTGAAATACATTTGAGGATGTAGGTTGTAATTGCTACTCTGAGATGAAAAGGTTGGCACAGGAGAGGAACTAATGGTGGGATTCATTAAACCCATCACAAGACTGATGATATATAGACATAGATGGTGAAACTGACCCAAGCAATAACACAGATGATGATGATGACAGCTGCCTTGAATAAATCCCCTAGTATGTAAGCCAAGACAGGTTAAAGCTGTAAAGTAAATATACTCTTAGGCACATAGTGTACTAACAGCACGAACCAGTGGTTGGTGCATGGCTTGACATCTTTCTAAGGTATTCCCCATAACTCCCCTGCCACCCCACCCCCTTTCTGCTGAATTTAGGTGGCAGGAATCAATAGCTTATCTTTAATCTTTCCTTTCATCTTTAAACTTCCTTCAGTTTCAGTAAATTACCAAAATTCTTATTTAACATTCACCATTTCCATTAATTGATTACTTAAATTTTCCTTTGCAACTTATCATTGTTACTTAGATTTTTTATTGCTGAAAACAGTGTTTGCTTGGAATAATGAACAATTTATAGTACCACATGGAAAAATAATAAAATGTACAAGCTCTTTTTAAAATAATGGGCAACAGATCTCTAAATATTCAATACATAAAAAAGTGGTCTTCATTCTAAAGACTAATTTGATGCAGCTCTTTGTACCAATCTATTCAGCACAAACCTCTTCTTGTCCAAATTACTACTGCAACCTATACACATTTGAACCTGCTTACTTTATTAATCCCTTAGTCTCTCTCTACAATTTTTACTCCCCACAACTCCCTCCATTACCAAACTGATGACTCCTTCATGCCTCAGGATCTGTTCTATCAATCTATCCATTCTTTTACTCAAGTTGTACCATAAATTTCCTTTTTCCAGAGTTTGATTCAGTAACTTCTCATAATCCACCCATCTAATCTTCAGCATTATTCTGTAGCACCACATTTCAAAAGCTTCTGTTCTCATTTTGTCAGCACAGTTTATCATCCATGCTTCATTTCCATACAAGGATACACTCCAGACAAATACCTTCAGAAAAGACTTCCTAGCACTTACATTTATATTTACTGTTGACAAATTTTGTCTTTCAGAAACACTTTTCTTGCTATTGCATTTTATATCCTCTCTACTTCAGCCATCGTCAGTTATTTTGCTTCCCAAATAGCAAAACTCACCTACTACTTTTATTGTATCCTTTCCTAATCTAATTCCTCCAGCATCACCTGATTAAATTAACTACATTCCATTGCACTTGTTTTACCTTTGTTGATGTTCATCTTATAAACCGTTTTTGAGACACTATCCATTCTGTTCAACAGCTCTTCCACATCCATTGCTGTCTGATAGAAATACAATGTCATCAGCAAATGAGAATGCTTTTATTTGTCATCTCTGATTTTTAATTGCTTCTCCACATTCTTTCTTGGTTTCTCTTGCTGTTTCCTCAGTGTTTTCCTTTCATATCCTTCAACTTGTAGAACTGCAGTCTGGTTTCTGTACAAGCTTAGATAACCTGTTGCTCCCCATATTTTATCTCTGCTAGCTTCACAATTTCAAAGAGTGTATTCCAGTCAACATTGTCAAAAGCTATAAGGAAAGGCATTCTATAAACACAGCATGCCTTTCCTTAACCCATCTTCTAAAACAAGACACAGAGTGAGTATTGCCTCCATGTTCCTCCGTTTCTCCAGCACCCAAACTGATATTCCTTAAGATCAGCTTCTCCCAGTTTTCCCATTTTTATGTAAGTAATTCATGTCAGTATTTTGCAAGATGGAATTATTAACTGATATTGCAGACACCAATTAGCAACTGCCTTCTTTTGAATTGGACTCATGACATTCTTCTTGAAGTCAGAGGATATTTTGTCTATCTCAAGATCTTGTACCACAGTGGAATAGTTTTGCCCTCTCATGAGAATGTTGCTAATTCTGAGGGATTGTCGTCGTCTTCAGGGGCCTTATTTTGACTTAGGTCATTCAGCGTCTGTCAATTTCTTTTCATTTTCACCTGCTTCCTCTTTTCTTTCTACAATATTGGCCTCAATTTTATATCCCTTGTATAGCCCTTCTACATATTCCTTCCAACTTTCAGTTTCCCATTCTTTGCTTAATACTGGCTTTCCATCTGAACTCATAAAGCTGCTTCTCTTTTCTCTAAGGATTTCTTTAATTTTCCCATAGATGTCATCTATCTTTCTCATGCCTCTACAGCCAAGCATTTCATGTTGAGCCTTACCTGTTTTGTCATTTTGCACTTGCAGTCAGTCTCAAGCTTTAGATATCTGCATTTCCTTTTGCCTGATTCATTTTATGCATTTTTATATTTTTTCCATCATCACTTAAATTCAGTATGTCCTGTGTTATCTAAAGATTTATGTTTTTTTGTGTATTTGATCTTCTGCTGCCTTGACTATTTTTTTTCTTAAACCTGCAACACATGTGTTTACACTTATGTGGTACCAGCCTACAAGAAGCTATTTGTGGGCCAGCTTGTGAACTTCATATTACATCACAAGGGTAAGCCACTTGTTCAGATTCAGTGTTTAATCATACATAACCATTACCTATGCCAAAATACATTATTCATTCCTTTATAATCTTAATGCAATATCATTTTTGCATTTCATTCATGTGGTATTTGCATATGCAATAAGGCCATATTTTTTGTATGGTCCTAAAATTTTCTGGTGGCTCCATAAAAACTTAAGTGCATATTAATTTTCAAAACTACCAACAGTATTTTGACTCTGATGGCTTCTCCCCCTCACACATCAAAAGTTTCCTTACCTTACAGCTGACTACCTGTGAAAATGGAATATACAGATTGAATAGCAACTATTAAAATGTGCTGAATGTTGTGTAACAGATTTTCTTAGCTTTCTGTAGCTTTTTCATGTTCTCTCATCCCTGTGAAATTTTATCTATCTCAATAATGAATATGAAGATGTACCGGTACTGTTCTTATCACTCGGTTGGTACCAACCCAATGACACCAACCCCCAGAGCTATCTATTTTTTATAAGATCTTGGAATCAGGATTATCCTTCCTTAAGACACTCCTGCCCTCACCCATATGCCAGTTATGCCAACAATTGAACCTGAGAAATACTCTGAGGCAGCAGGATGCCTGTCCTGTTCCCGACACCAACTCTCATAAGCTACGCCTATGTAATTAGTCCAGATGGAAGACATGTCCTGCGCATTCATCCATCAAGAGAGAAAGGTATCTCTTACTGAATACTGCTGAAACAACGCATCAAAAAAATTACATTATCTAAGAATTCCACTGTATATCAGTCTGTGTTGATGTGACTAACAATCAGTTATCCAAAGGCAATGTGACTGTGATCAAAAGTAAACTCGGTGTCACAAGCCACTGCTGTCAATTTCCAAAATTTTGCTCTCAAAAGCGTTCTCAGAGCATTACCAAATTAATCAGATCATTTGTAGTCATTTATTTTGCCTGATATTATAATGGTGGTGATGAAAAAAAAAAAAAAAAACAGAACTGTATTTATTTAGTTCAAATACTGGACTCACTATAACTAAAGCACATGGAAAATTTCTTTCAAATTTTTATTTTCAAATGTTATTGCGTAAATGGAAATTCTACATTTTGTCATTTTACGTACAGTATATACATCAGTTAGTACAAAATGAGATGCATGATTTATGTTTACTTCGTAGCACTCCATTAAATTATTCACATTTGAAAATTTATCTTCCAGGGTCTTGCATATAATGAGTGATCATAGTTTTTCAAAATCAGTATATAGTTTATAAAGTTAAGAGTATTTTTGAACAAGCATATTCAGAACCTTTGTACCTAATCATATTGTGTCTAGCAATGTTTGGATAATCTTTTCAGCCATTATGCCTCAATTATCCCTTTTAAAAGTGTAGAATTTTAATTTCTGAGCACATGAATCATATTTGTACAATCTTGAAATAGTGTGTGTTCATCTGAGCTTTCTACATATAGAATGGAGACATACACTGAAAATTTGTTAACTGAAATTCAATGACCAGGTATAAGGAAGTGAAAGGTGTGGAAATGGAAGCTTGCTCATTGCATACAAAAGTATTTCTGCAATATGCTCACAATCTGATGTGTATCTGTGGACAAAAAGCTAATATTCTGAGCAATGGATACTTTTGTATTGGACTGCATTGATACACTTCTGTTAACTATTGAAGTGTAACATAATGCAGTGCAGTACATATTTATGTGCATGTTTGAATTTCTTCCTTTGTTCTGATACAGAATTAAACATATAATCAGATGAACATGATGATTTTTTTTATAAATTCAGTAAATGTGTTAAATGCGACATCACAGTTGCTTACAACAATTAAAATTCAGCCATTATATTATCTGTATTGATAACAGTACAGATTTTTTGCAGATAATTCTGACAATTTTAAGCATTCTGAAAGCTAAATAATGTACAGTCAATATCAGCAAACTGTATCGTAAGTTACTTCTTCCTTTAGCACTGCACTGCTCTCACTGCCACTATCAAACTGCACATAATAATAATCTTCTTTGAGTTTCTCTGCACCTCTGTGTTTCAGAAAATAAAAGTCTAGTTTTCTGACATCTCTAGAGGACGAATTCTTTGGCTCACATATTTCTGCATATATATTTTCTTCATCAATAGTATTCTCACCATTTTTAAAATTGTTTACTATTGCATCTGCAACATGAGAGTAAGGGAGATCATCAGGTGAAAGTGACAGTCCAGATGATACCTCTTTGTTCCTTAAATTTGCATTTGGAGGTGGCAAGGGAGGACTCTGAATTCTTTGCTGTAGATGAGATGTAGATGCAGTACGACTTTGGCCAGATATTGCAGATGATACCTCAGGCTGATACATTGATGGGTAGTTTTTGTTGTTGATATATTGCTGAACCTTTGGAGATACGTGGTTATGGTGACAGCGATTTTCACTCGGTGGACCACTGTCGGGTGGTATTCGTGACTCGTTTCTCGGTGGCACAGCAGGAGGCAGGTTACGCCCTTCTTCTACCTTTGCATTTGCATTTCCATTATATGGCATGTAAGTAAATGATGCAGACTTCTTAGTTGCTTGTCTTGTTTTTATTTTCTCTGCCTTCTCCTTGGATGCTGGTAATGGTACTTGCAGTAAGGTCTCATTTGATGGAAATATATGATGTGTCACTTTAATTTGACGTCTCCAGCGATCACCATGTTCACGACAAAATGCAAGCACACCCTGGAGTAGAGGTGATTTGAACATTCGCATCTCTGTCTCGTGGTGCAGTAAAGGTCGTGACAGCAGAAACTGGGAGTCTGCATCGATTTCGAGGAACTTTGGCTGCATCTGGGATGTAAACTGTCCATGACAAGAGAGATCAGCATCTGGTGGCAGTGTACATGCCAGGATAACATCTTCCTGCTGGCAGCTTTCAAGCCAAAGATTGCCTGGAACATAAAAAATGGAACAATAACAAAATGATAGTTTAAATAGTAACTACTGTTGACAAATGCTTATAACTGTCTCAAGTCTAAAACCACTGATCATGAAAAATTCCTGGCAAGAGTGGTTAACATTAGATATTTTATTCATTTATTTATTCCTTCCTTTCATGTTGTAAGATAGAGTTTCACTCTGCACAGTGACACTAGTTTCTCTCATCTACAGTGAAAGTGTGTTGGGCATGGGAGACTGAGGGAACTTGGGCAGTGTGTCATTACATAAGGGACATGCCCAGCTACTACTGTACCAGTGCCTTGCTACATTGAGATTATTTGAAATAAAATACTATGACCCATAAGTAGGCTGCTGCTTACATTTCACTCCATCTAGGAACTGTATACTGTGGAATCACAAGGGCTGAAGATAAGCTGCCGAAACTGGAATATGGTGTACATATCAGGAGAAATGTAATGTCAAATGTATAATGGGCTGAAGAAGGCCAAATTGAGTGCCAGTCAGGATATGTCTTAGTCCAAAGAGACATACCAAGGAGGGTATGGAGGATTAGGATGTATTATTGATAAAAGATTGAAATGAAGATGCTGTATCTGAAGATCTGGCAAAAATAGTTCTAAAGATAACTATTAGAAATCGTACAAGTTTAATGCCTAATATCATTCCACACAGAGTAACAGGCTGAAAGTCTATAGACAGTGTTTAAAAAAATGAAAACCGAACTGTAGGAAAATTGTGGTTTATAATGTGAAAGTAATGATGAAGCTGAGGACTAAAAGAGATAGCATATTAAATACATTTATCAAGAGAAATCTAAATGGTTACTGGGTTTGGAAATAAAGAAATAGCATAGGGTACTGTGGACTTAATGTGACTCAACATTTTTGCTTTCCACAGCCTAATAAAACACGGAACTGAGTTAGCGAGACAATTAGTAATTAAACAGAAGTCCATATAATTAAGCACAAACAAAGAAGATAATCAAAACTGAAAATGAAGTAGTTGTTGGCTTAAATATTAGAAATAATACTGTAACCAACATTTTGTTGGAAACAAAATTTCAACAGAAACTTGATAAACAGAAGAAAATAAGAGCCTATTATTAGTCCAGTACTATAGAATTTGCAGAACTAACAATTTAGAAACATTTACAACAAGGATGTAAGTGATAGCTGAGATCCAACTAAAGCCTAATGTCTAACAAGAACCTACTACCAAGTGAGGTGGCACAATGGTTAGCACAATGGACTCACATTTGGGAGGATGACAGTTCAATCCTGTGTCTGACCAATCTGATTCAGGTTTTCTGTGATTTCCCTAAATCACTTCAGGCAAATGCTGGGGTGATTCCTTTGAAACGGCATGGCTGACTTTCTTCTCCATCCTTCCCTAATCCAATAGGACCAATGAACTTGCTGTTTGGTCCCCTCCCCCAAACTAACCAACTAACCAAATTCAGAGGCTCAATTTTCACTGTGAAACCTATGAATATTCTCTTATTCTAATGCCCCATTTATGAATGGAATGAAATGTGATTTATTAGTCTTATTACATACTGTATACAGATCATTGAATCTGTTGGGCAGGAGACACGTCAAGTTTACAAAAAGTATAATAATTTACAAAAGGTCTTTTTACACTGTTTTAAGAATGTTATCCATTATAGATGAACAGTTTGCAAGTATATCTAATAAAAATACATATAACACTACAATATATGTTACATAGTAACAGTTTACAGATTAATAGTCTCTGTTCAAAGTGTAAAACTGTCTTCCATGGGTTCTTCAATGATAAAATAACATTTTTCTCTAAAATGTTATGATGTAATCTTTTCAAAGAGCCAAAGACTGAAGAATTTCATATGGCTTTCTTCTGTCACAAATCAATTATTATGGACTGTTTTTATAGGACACAATGCTTATGATTTAGAGACAAAGTCTATCTCTTGAAAACATTTATTAGTTTTACTCTGTTTTTATGGAACCAAGATTCAAGTTTTCCTAGCACATTTTGTACACTATCTGTAATTTTTTTCTATAGTGTCGTTTTCTATCAGGACTGAGGTGTCATCTATGAACAGGACTGAATGAGCATTGATACTTAATGATAAATCATTGACATACAACAAAAACATGCATGAATGCAGTAATGAACCCTGTGGTACCCCTTAAACCCTTAGGAAATAGTTTTTCATTTGGAGTAGTAGTTAACTGAGTTTAGTTTTAAAATAACTCATTTTTCAATCAGGTAGGAATTGAACCACTGTAATGCAGTATCCTTGATCCCAAAGCTCTTAAGTTTGTGGAGTTTTAATAAATGGTTAACTGAATTGAAGGATTTTGTGAGATCACAGAATATTCCTGAAATCTTTTTATTCTAGTCCAGTGAAGACCAGTTTTCTGAAATAATGGAAGGCTCCTTCAGCATTCCCTTTACTGTAATTTACACAAAACAGACAGTTGTAGGAAGCAAGGATTACACTCTATTTATTCAATGACACTGTTTTGAACAACATGAAGACTAAGATGTGGGTCTTCAAAGATTTCTTAAAAATTCATATACAGGGTGTTTATAAATGAATATCAGGGTTTTAACATTTTATAATATTTATTATATTAAACTTACAGTTATAAATGATATGTCAAATGAAATAGCAACTCAAACAGTTTTACCAAGCACCTTATAAATGTTCAGTGTGAGCACCATTTGTCACATGGCACACATCAAGTCTATAGCCGAGTTCTTCGCAAACGTTGATAAGTGTGTCTTCAGTGATTGTAGCAACATATGCTTCAATCCAGTTTCTTAATTCAGGGAGGTCTGCTGGTAGCGGAGCCACATACACACAATCCTTGATGAAGCCTCAAAGGAATGCATGGCGTTAGGTCGGGTGAATGTGGAGGTCATGCAAAGCAAGCCCTGTCATTGGGCCCCTTGTGGCCTATCCAGCACTTGGCTATAGACTTTATGTACGCCGTGCGACAAATGGTGCTCACATTGAACATTTATAAGGTTCTTGGTAAAACTGTTTTAGTTGCTCTTTCATTTGACGTATCATTTATAACTGTAAGTTTAACGTAATAAATATTATAAACCATTAAAACCCCGATATTCATTTATAAACACCCTGTAGTTTACAAGATGCAATGAAAAACTGTTGAGATTATGAGAATGAATGTGTTTCTGAAATGTTGTCAAAAGATGAAGACAAAGACAACTGACACATAAAAAGCAAGAAACACTTGGGAATGATTGAATAATGGTAGAGATGAGAAGACCAGAGAGAGATGTGGAGAAAGAAAAATTTGCAGAATCATTCTGACACAATATACATATTAAGACAAGACCTGATATTTGGAACAACTGTATAAAGCCATTCATTTACAAGGAGAGGAAAGCTCTTTAGGCTTTTGTTATTGGTATAAAAGCAGACACCCAACTTACTTTGTACATTACAAGCTTTAGCTTCACTATCAGCACTTTGTGGAAACGTTACTCCCATTAATTGCAGAAATATAAGTTTTTGTTGTCCACAATCTGAAATTTGGTTTGAACACTGTAGTGCTTTTTTAGGCATGGTTCTAATGGGTATGGTATGTCTTTGTTTCCCTCTCATTTTGAACTGATTTACGCAGCCAGATACAAGGGGACCTTTGGATCAGTAATACTCTGAACCATGGTACAGCTACACATTTTTCACAGAGGTGAAAGGAGCAATAACTGACAGAAAAAAATCCCAAGACCAATGGAGGATTGGATTCTGAGCCTTAGGATTTGCAATTTGAGACACTTACTCACTTGGCACTGAGCCACAATCTCTATATATAAAAGGCAATGTCCTGACTGACTGACTCATCACTGCCCAGCCCAAATTGCTAAGGATACAAAGCTGAAACTTGGGGAAGGTGTAGAGTTTATGCTGTAGGCATAGTTTAAGAAAGGATTTTTCGAAATTCCAACCCTAAGGAGATGAAATAGGGGATGAAGGGTTTTTTGGAGAATGTCGCTATTAAGGCAATTTTGAAGCTAGATCTACAAAAATTGGTATTAGGTTTCTCAGTCAGAAATAAAGAAATATGTTTTTCAGCATTTTTTAAAATTTTACCCTATGGGGATGAAATAGTGGGTGGAAGCTTTTTTTTGGAAACATATCATTATTAAAGAACTACTAAAGTATTTTTAAAGCAACATCAATGTTGTTGTTGTTGTGGTCATCAGTCCTGAGACTGGTTTGATGCAGCTCTCCATGCTACACTATCCTGTGCAAGCTTCTTCATCTCCCAGTACCTACTGCAGCCTACATCATTCTGAATCTGCTACGTGTATTCATCTCTTGGTCTCCCTCTACGATTTTTACCCTCCACACTGCCCTCTAATACTAAATTGGTGATCCCTTGATGCCTCAGAACATGTCCTACCAACCGACCCCTTCTTCTAGTCAAGTTGTGCCACAAACTCCTCTTCTCCCCAATCCTATTCAATACCTCCTCATTAGTTATGTGATCCACCCATCTAATCTTCAGCATTCTTCTGTAGCACCACATTTCGAAAGCTTCTATTCTCTTCTTGTCCAAACTATTTATCGTCCATGTTTCACTTCCATACATGGCTACACTCCATACAAATACTTTCAGAAACGACTTCCTGACACTTAAATCTATACTCGGTGTTAACAAATTTCTCTTCTTCAGAAACGCTTTCCTTGCCATTGCCAGTGTACATTTTATATCCTCTCTACTTTGACCATCATGAGTTATTTTGCTCCCCAAATAGCAAAACTCCTTTACTACTTTAAGTGTCTCATTTCCTAATCTAATTCCCTCTGCATCACCCAACTTAATTCGACTACATTCCATTATCCTCGTTTTTCTTTTGTTGATGTTCATCTTATACCTCCTTTCAAGATACTGTTCATTCCGTTCAACTGCTCTTCCAAGTCCTTTGCTGTGTCTGACAGAATTACTATGTCATGGGTGAACCTCAAAGTTTTTATTTCTTCTCCATGGATTTTAATACTTACTCCGAATTTTTCTTTTGTTTCCTTTACTGCTTGCTCAATATACAGATTGAATAACATCGTGGAGAGGCTACAACCCTGTCTCACTCCCTTCCTAATCACTGCTTTCCTTTCATGTCCCTCGACTCTTATAACTGCCATCTGGCTTCTGTACAGACTGTAAATAGCCTTTTGCTCCCTGTATTTTACCCCCGCCACCTTCAGAATTTGAAAGAGAGTATTCCAGTCAACATAGTCAAAAGCTTTCTCCAAGTCTACAAATGCTAAAATTGTAGGTTTGCCTTTTCTTAATCTAGCTTCTAAGATAAGTCGTAGGGTCAGTATTGCCTTATGTGTTCCCATATTTCTACGGAATCCAAACTGATCTTCCCCAAGGTCGGCTTCTACCAGTTTTTCCATTTTTCTGTAAAGAATTCGCATTAGTAATTTGCAGCCGCGACTCATTAAACTGACAGTTCAGTACTTTTCACATCTGTCAATGCCTGCTTTCTTTGGGGTTGGAATTATTATATTCTTCTTGAAGTATGAGGGTATTTCACCTGTCTCATACATTTTGCTCACCAGATGGTAGAGTTTTGTCAGGACTGGCTCTCCCAAGGCTGTCAGTAGTTCTAATGGAATGTTGTCTACACCCGGGGCCTTGTTTCGACTTAGGTGTTTCAGTGCTCTATCAAACGCTTCACGCAGTATCATATCTCCCATTTCATCTTCATCTACATCCTATTCCCTTTGTATAACATTGCTCTCAAGTACATCGCCCTTGTATAGTCCCTCTATATAATCCTTCCACCTTTCTGCTTTCCCTTCTTTGCTTAGAACTGGGTTTCCATCTGAGCTCTTGATATTCATACAAGTGGTTCTCTTTTCTCCAAAGGTCTCTTTAATTTTCCTGTAGGCAGTATCTGTCTTACCCCTAGTAAGACAAGCCTCTACATCCTTACATTTGTCCTCTAGCTATGCCTGCTTAGCCATTTTGCACTCATTTTTCTGACGTTTGTATTCCTTTTTGCCTGCTTCATTTACTGCATTTTTATATTTTCTCCTTTCATCAATTAAATTCAATATTTATTCTGTCACCCAAGGATTTCTACTAGCCCTCACCTTTTTACCTACTTGATCCTCTGCTGCCTTCACTACTTCATCCCTCAAAGCTACCCATTCTTCTTCTACTGTATTTCTTTCCCCCATTCTTGTCAATTGTTCCCTTATGCTCTCCCTGAAACTCTGTACAACCTCTGGTTTAGTCAGTTTATCCAGGTCCCATCTCCTTAAATTCCCACCTTTTTGCAGTTTCTTCAGTTTTAATCTACAATTCATAACCAATAGATTGTGGTCAGAGTCCATATCGGCCCCTGGAAATGTCTTACAATTTAGAACCTGGTTCCTGAATCTCTGTCTTACCATTATATAATCTATCTGGAACCTGTCAGTATCTCCAGGCTTCTTCCATGTATACAACCTTCTTTTATGATTCTTGAACCAAGTGTTAGCTATGATTTAGTTGTGCTCTGTGCAAAATTCTGACAGGCAGCTTCCTCTTTCATTTCTTACCTCCAATCCATATTCACCTACTATGTTTCCTTCTCATCCTTTTCCTATTATCGAATTCCAGTCACCCGTGACTATTAAATTTTCGTCTCCCTTCACTATCTGAATAATTCAATAAATATTGGTATTTGATTCCTCAGTTACATATAAAAAAATATGTGTTTCATTGTTTCTGGAAATTGAATCCCTAAGGGGGTGAAATAGGGACTAAATTTTTTTGTTTAAATTTTTTATTGTGAAAGGTTTTTAAGTTTAAATCTATGAAAATTTAAATTCGGCTTCTGAATTAGAAATAAAAAATTACATGTTTCACTGTTTTTGGAAATTCAATCCCTATGGGGGTAAAGGGGGTAGATACAAGTTTTTATGGAAATATTTCACTGTGAAAACATTTTTGAAGCTAGTTCTATGAAAATTTGTATTTGGCTTCTCTGTTAGAAACAAAACATATCCGTTTTGGAAATTCAACCCCTAAGGGGGTGAAAATGAAGGTGACATATTTTATGAAAATATTTTACTGTGAAACTCTGTTTAAAGCTAAATATATGAAAATTGGTGTTTGGCTTCTCAGAGATGAATAAATACGTGTTTCATTGTTTTTGGAAATTCAACCCCTAAGGGGGGTGAAATAGGGTCAGACTAATTCACTGATTCATCATTGCCCAGCCCAAACCACTAAGGATACAAACTTGAAGTTTGGAGAGGGTGTGGATCTTATACTGTAGGAATCATTTAAGAAGGGGTTGTCTGAAATTCCATTCTCAAGTGACAGAAATAAGGGATGAAAGACTTTTTGAAAGTGGGTCACTATTAAGGGAATTTTGAAGGTAGACCTATGAAAACTGGTATTTGGTTTCACATTCAGAAAATAAAAAATACATGTTTCAGCATTTTTGGAAATTTGATCACTAAGGGGGAAAATAGTGGGTGGAAAATGTTTTTGAAAATATATCATTATTAAAGGACTACTAAAGTATTTTTAAAGCTAGGTCTACGGACTTTGATATTTGACTTCTTGGTTACAAATAAAAGATTTGTGTTCAGTTTTCTCAAAGTTGAATCCCTAAGTGGGTGAAATATGTTATTAATAGATTTTATTATGAAAGAGTTTTTAAGACTAAATCTATGAAAATTTAAATTCAGATTCTCAGTTAGGGGGAAAAAAAAATGTTTCAGTGTTTTTGGAAATTCAACTCCTATGGTGCTAAAAGGGGTGGATGAAAGTTTTTGTGGAAATATTTCATTGTGCAAGAGTTTTTGAAGCTAGAGCTATGAAAATTTGTATTTTGGAAATTCAAACCCTAAGGGGGTGAAATAGATGGTGAAATATTTTATGAAAATATTTTATTGCAAAAGCACGTTAAAAGGTAAATCTTTGAAAATTGGTGTTTGGTTTCTCAGTCAGGGATGAAATTTAAACCCTGAGGGAATGAAACAGGGCCAGACTCATCACCACCCTGCCCTGCCCTACTGCCAGGACAAAAACTTGAAGTTTGGAGAGGGCGTGGATCTTATTTTGTAGGCGCTGTTTAAGAAGGGATTGTCTGAACTTCCACTCCTACGGGGATGAAATAGGGGAAGAAAGGCTTTTTGAAAGTACATTGCTATTAAGGGAATTTTGAGGCTAGAACTATGAAAACTGGTATTTAGTTTTCCAGTCAAAAAATAAAAAAATAAATATGTTACAGCATTTTGAATTTTTGGGAATTCAACCACTAAGGAGGTAAAATAGTGGGTGAAGGTTTTTTTTAAAATAAATAATTACTAAAGAACTACTAAAGGATTTGTAAGGCTACATCAGTGACACTTGGTGTTCAACTTCACAGTTAGAAATATTAAAAAAATTAGTTATTACAGTGTTTCTGTAAATTCAGCCCCTAAGGGAGTGCAATAGGGGATGAAAATTTTTAAGAAAATATTTTGTTATAATAAAAATTTTGAAGCTAAATTTATGAAAATTGCTATTTCACTTCCAAGGTCTGATTGACAAAAACTTTGGACTCCAGCTAGCAGAATCACTTTTTGGTCACAAGTACATTTGGAAAAGACAGTGCTCATTTGGCCTTAATTATCACGAAACGCTTAGAAGATGTTGCAATATTTGAACAACATAAAAATTTGATTAAATAAAAACAAAAAAATCTCTGCAAGCCATACAGTCCATGTGAGCGAAGCATCAAGTGCTAAGCTAGTGTTAAAATATGCTAAACATGAGAACACTGGCATACACAGTAATAAGTAATCCATTGGATGTATTGCTTAAAAAATGAAATTTGTCTCCATCTGCAATTGAACAATGAGTCATCTTTGTTATAGGCTGGATCATTGTATCTGCTATCTGACAAGGAAGATCTTCTTGTCTTTGGCTTTGTTAGGTTTGTCTCTCATATCCAATGCTGGCATTAAGAAGTCACATTCACAACGTACAAATTAATATTCAGAAACTATGAATTAGATGGTGTTTTAACCCACACATATTATAAAAATGGATGTCTGTATGTGTGTACATGCCACACATTCTCCTAAACCACTTGACTGATTTCCACTAAACTTTTTACACATATCCCTTAATGCCACATAACAATAGCTGTGGGGATAAGAGCTACCTAACTATAATAGTTCAGGAGATGTAACATCACAAACAATTAGATGTGTTAAATCTGCTGCATCATGCGTGACATTTAAATTTATTACTTCTTCCCTACTGGCTCTATTTGTAACATATTTTACTTACAGTATCCACATATGCTGCTGAATACACCTACACAAATATATTTTTGTAATACACGCATTTCATGATATATGACAAAACACTGAGATGCATGAAAAAATGTCACATCATGCATGAAGTTTTAATACATTTATTGTTTACTACTATGACACTCCTGCAGTGAGTCAACTTAACAAAATGCCTGGCATCTGGCAGTGCTTTTAACAGCTTTCAACTGGAAAGCACAAATGGATGTAGGCAAAAGCAATAGCTGTCTACAGAACTGTGAAGAGGCATTGCCACAGAGACATTTACAAAATCGTGTTGTTGATTTGTGAAGCAGTTGCATCCAGTGTACAGAAACTGTCTGGGATCTTTCTACAACTGTTTCATACTTTCAAAAGCATTTTCATGGAAAGATGGAAATGAATTTTTACAATATTACACTATGAACACGGTTAATTTCTTGTTTTTGTCTCTAATAGAAAGTTGGCAAAATGAATACCCAGGCAATGCAAGTTTTGTCAGCTAGTAACTTAATAAGAAGCATATATTATTTTGTACCGTGATTCGTTTTTTAAAGTATAATTGGCAAATTGACTGATTAATTATACATGTCATGTGCAATAATTTCTTCAGTGTGCATGGTTCTCTGTAAATTGAATTGCTATTGCATACTGTAGTACAATTTCAGTTTGATATGCTATTAAAATAATTTTTTGGTGCTTATGTTAAAGTTTCTAAAGAAAGAATAAGTTGCATGTGATGATTTATGTCTTTGCTGCATGAAAGTTCTAACAAAAAGACCCACTTTCCCAAAAAATTAAAAATAAATTAAAAATCAGGTCACTATGAACAATATCATTGATTACACCATATAGGCTGCATATTGTGGTCAGCATATTATAGGAAGGTCTTCCGGCTTAACACCATTTCTGTGTACTTGCTTCATCACTACTACAACTACACTGTAAATGTCTTTGTGAGTTAATAGGATATTTAGTGTCAGTACCTGTAAAACCAGCAGGTAAAGGTGATGGCAATGGTCCTGCCACAAGGCACACTCTGATTGGGAACTGTCCGTCCCTGAGCAGGTGTGAGAGCTGAGACACGATGTGCGTCTCATCCAAACCAGACACTGCATACAGCTGACCAGTTGTTGTCAATGGGATGAACACCACCTGCAGGAAACATTCAACCATGTCAAGAGTATGGGTGCAAAATGACATTTATTAACCATCTGGGAAAAAATATTTGCTGCAACACAAAAACATTACACATGGTTCCAGTCACAAATTGCTGAGCTTTTTTTTTTTTTTTTAAGTTTCCTCTGCCTTCATTTCATTCATTGAATAATCAAACATAGGCTAAGTTGTGTGTTTGATTTATAGTACTCCTTTTTTTAGGGTGGCTGTCATGGTAAATTTAAAAAGGAGCTTGGCTGCTGTACTTGCAACATTCTTAAAATAAGCCCCCAAAGCTAGTTTTCAGCAATTATTCACTAGAATGAAATCCTTATAAAAACAGAGACAAAAATGGTGGTTGGTTTGATTTTGTGATTGTAAGAACTCACTGGTAATTTTCCTCCACTGTGAAACATTTTAGATCATTGTAATGTTGCAAATGTTAAAATTTCTTTTCCTGAAGTCATTTCATGCTTTCCATTTTCTCATATTTGTGTCAACGTATATTACGTTAGAATCTAAATCTATGTTAGAGAAAAACTCTTGTTTCTCTTGTTGCCTTTATAAACCTTTTGCTTTCTCTTTCTCTTTCTTTGTTCTCTTTGGCGAGTTGAAAAAGATAATTCAGTAGTACAAGAGGGAGAAATTTAAACAGAGCTAGTATAACGAAAAAGAAGACACAAACAGTGCCATGAAAAAAATAGTAATAGATTGTAAAACAGGATGTGAAAACAAATCTCAAAAACCTTTGAAAATAGCAAATATAAATTTAGTGTTAAAACGTGAGAGAGGAGGTTCACAGGGAGATAGAGGAAATAAAGATATTAAAATGAGAGTATGCAATAAACAGTAGAATTGATTTCAATTTGCACTGGGGATTGGTAGTGGATGGAGGAATCAAAATTACCCATGTGGTGACACAAGCACTAGTGCCCTGCAACCAGTCCTGGAGAATGTTTCATGCATCAGGTAAGTTGTAATTGCCTGAGGTGCTTCAGCCTGGTTGTTAGACTGTCAGTGATCATTATTATTTGTGTATTTATGACCACAATTCCGAATTAACATTAGTATATCTGAATGGGAAAATTTGTCCTTCCAGTTATCACTGAAATTTCTGAAAACATTTTGGTGACATTTTTGTTTTATTTACCATACAATATCCAGATCTATTTGTGCATCTTAGCAGGGATTTCTCTCAGAAGCACAATGACTTCAGCACTCATGAACAGCGGACTGATTTCTACAGTGAACCACAAAAAGTTGAATAATAATTAATCTGTCTTTAACAGAACTGAGTTGTTTGGAAATAGTTCCAATGAAGTGACACCTTTTCAATTTCCTGAAACCTGTTAATAAAGTTTTATCTAGCAATTTTAACTAACCTGGTTCTTATCATCAAGGCACTGGGCATATTTGTCTCCTTTGCTGCTGGCTCGTCCAATGAGAGGCAGTGAAAGGCGCTTATTGTTGTGCACTTGGACATTGTTTACATCTTCAAAAACAGCCAACAGTTTAATGGCGTGACCAGCTCGTACACTTGTCTTCAGATATTGCATCTTCTTGTTTACTGATTCCTGCTGGATCTCTGCAAACAATATTACAATGCATTAAGTCATTACAAGTATTTACAGCTTATCATGCAAAGCTGCACGTTTATATGTATTTAAGAATATATCAATCACAACTTGGAGACAAGATTTACAGTAAACACAACGCAAAAAAGAAAAGTTTGCAACAACATGCTAAAAAGTAGCCCAATAATTTTATAGCCACAATTTTTCTGATTACAATTTTTAAATTTTATTTCATTCAAAATGGTTTTATAGAAAACTTAAAATCTGTCCTAAGAAATATGGCTCAATATTTGTGCTTATTTTATGCTTTTTTCTCAGTGTATAAACAAAATTAAATCTTCAGAACATGGCTTTAATTTGCTGTAACACACCATATATTATTTGTAAATAACAAAATGGATCAGCAGTGATTTAAATATTTCATCACCATTTGTGTATCCTGCCAAAATTGTTACTATGTAAGGTGTGAGTGCTTTGTTGGGAGAAGAGTTCTAACTCTGAACAAGTTTTGTTAACATTTGTATTGGAAGTTATGTGCTGTGAACTTTTTGTATTGGAAGGGTTGCTACAGGAGTGTTCATAATTCCTTAAATAACTCAATGGGTTAAACAGTACTTCATATCTAACTGAATTCTGAGTAAGCTACTATGGAACCAAATGAATCATTATTTATTATAAAAATCATATGCAGTCATAAAACTAAAGCAAACAGATTATTGGCAGTAGAAATGACTAAGTTCCAATCATATTTAGTTGAATCTTTTCCCCCAACATAATACACAGTTTATTCTGATCTGTTAAAATTATAGAAGAAGTAAATTTGAACTAAGGGCACAAGGTAGTGTGGTGTCACTGCCAGACACCACACTTGCTAGGTGGTAGCCTTTAAATCGGCCGCGGTCCGTTAGTATACGTCGGACCCGCGTGTCGCCACTATCAGTGATTGCAGACCGAGCACCGCCACACGGCAGGTCTAGAGAGACTTCCTAGCACTCGCCCCAGTTGTACAAGCAACTTTGCTAGCGATGGTTCACTGACAAAATACGTTCTCATTTGCCGAGATGATAGTTAGCATAGCCTTCAGCTACGTCATTTGCTACGACCTAGCAAGGTGCCATTATCAGTTGCTATTGATATTGTAAAGAATGTACAGACAAGAGGTACGTTCAACGTTAATGGATTAAAGTCAAGTATTCTACCAGTTACCTCCTTTTTTCTAAGTTCTAATTAGCTTGTCCTGTTCCAGACCTCACGCCAGCCTGCGTGAGCTTAAACGCGTGCCTTTCGGCTTCCTCTCAATTTAGTGGGTTGGTCTCCTGCCAATCCACAACAGGTAGTATATATTGTTGGAATATATGCAGTAAACCAATTGGAGGGAAGGAAGGGGGGGGGGGGAGTTAAAATTTGCATCTCCCTAACTATGGGATACAAACTAAATTTCAGAATTACTTAAAAAATTATTGCTATGAAGAGGAATGATACTGTATTGAAGCAACCTGCATTGCCCTCCTGTATATCTGGAACTTACCTTTTGTATCGTTGAGTCTGTACGCAGTCAGCTCAGTTCTGGTGACGAAAGTTGTGATCTGTGCAGCCACTAGCTGCTGTATGTTTGTGTAACATCGTGCAGTAGGTTGGCCTTTGGAATTTACTCTTGAGAACCAGCCTGGAATATAAATGTTTTTATTAGGTGGTGAATTATACTAAAGATGTTTTATTATTGATTTTTATTCTTACAAGCATGAAATACATATATAACGGAGCAGGCATCAGAGTTAAAATTAATAAACCAGTTCTAAATGAGCTTTTTTATGCATAAAAATAGGGACTAATATTTGAAAACATTGCTTGTCTTGTGGTCATGTCAGTATTAAGCCCTTCTAAATACGACCCTAGTGGCTAAACATTTTATAAGTGTTTCCAGACGTTTGTTATTAAAAATACCTAACCCTAGCAGATTTTTTAGGTAACAAAGAAAAATCCATGTGTGTCTTATTTATTGTAGCATAGAAATTAAAATAAATGTTCAAGTAAGCCTATGCAGTCTGTGGCTATCAATGTGGTAATGTGATCATCTTTCCTTTCTCTTTCCCTTCTTTCCATTTCAACACAACACGACACTTTGGGGTGACAGCTCTCTCATTAATCTTTCCAAAATGTGGAGAACAGCTTCCAGGTTTTTATAAGCAGACTGCCACTAATTAAAGCGCCAGCAGATGACTGCAAGTGCAAGTGCAAACACAGCCAATACAACTACAACTTTTTTTGATGAACTGCTAAGCTGAGTGGATAAACAAAACAGAGTCACTGGAACTTTTCTAAATTTATCTAAGGCCTTTGAGTCTGTGACTCTTTCAGTATTTTTATTCAAACTGATGTAGGAGAAGTAACACTAAATTTCTTAAGTTGCTATTTATGCGATAGGAGGCAAACTATGTTATAAGAATACGTGGAAGATCCTAACAGTAAACTCAAACAATGGAAACTCCAGGATGGGGAGTAACAATATTATGAAAAGGACAGTTGTTACTCGCCATATAGCAGAGATGGTAAGTTGCAGATAGGCAAAGCAGAAAGACTGCCAGAAAGTGAGCTTTCAGCCAACATGATCTTTGTCAAAAATAGACAAAACACACACACACACACACACACACACACACACACACACACACGAAAGACGGAAGAAGAGGGAAAGACGAAAGGAAGTGGGTTTTAAGGGAGAGGGTAAGGAGTCATTCCAATCCCGGGAGCGGAAAGACTTACCTTAGGGGGAAAAAAAGGACGGGTATACACTCGCACACACACACATATCCATCCACACATATACAGACACGAGCAGACATATTTAAAGACAAAGAGTTTGGGCAGAGATGTCAGTCGAGGCGGAAGTGCAGAGGCAAAGATGATGTTGAATGACAGGTGAGGTATGAGTGGCTGCAACTTGAAATTAGCGGAGATTGAGGCCTGGTGGGTAACGGGAAGAGAGGATATATTGAAGAGCAAGTTCCCATCTCCGGAGTTCGGATAGGTTGGTGTTGGTGGGAAGTGTCCAGATAACCCGGACGGTGTAACACTGTGCCAAGATGTGCTGGCCGTGCACCAAGGCATGTTTAGCCACAGGGTGATCCTCATTACCAACAAACACTGTTTGCCTGTGTCCATTCATACGAATGGACAGTTTGTTGCTGGTCATTCCCACATAGAATGCATCACAGTGTAGGCAGGTCAGTTGGTAAATCACGTGGGTGCTTTCACATGTGGCTCTGCCTTTGATCGTGTACACCTTCCGGGTTACAGGACTGGAGTAGGTGGTGGTGGGAGGGTGCATGGGACAGGTTTTACACCGGGGGCGGTTACAAGGATAGGAGCCAGAGGGTAGGGAAGGTGGTTTCGGGATTTCATAGGGATGAACTAACAGGTTACGAAGGTTAGGTGGACGGCGGAAAGACACTCTTGGTGGAGTGGGGAGGATTTCATGAAGGATGGATCTCATTTCAGGGCAGGATTTGAGGAAGTCGTATCCCTGCTGGAGAGCCACATTCAGAGTCTGGTCCAGTCCCGGAAAGTATCCTGTCACAAGTGGGGCACTTTTGTGGTTCTTCTGTGGGGGATTCTGGGTTTGAGGGGATGAGGAAGTGGCTCTGGTTATTTGCTTCTGTACCAGGTCGGGAGGGTAGTTGCGGGATGCGAAAGCTGTTGTCAGGTTGTTGGTGTAATTTGTTCAGGGATTCCGGACTGGAGCAGATTCGTTTGCCACGAAGACCTAGGCTGTAGGGAAGGGACCGTTTGATGTGGAATGGGTGGCAGCTGTCATAATGGAGGTACTGTTGCTTGTTGGTGGGTTTGATGTGGACGGACGTGTGAAGCTGGCCATTGGACAGGTGGAGGTCAACGTCAAGGAAAGTGGCATGGGATTTGTAGTAGGACCAGGTGAATCTGATGGAACCAAAGGAGTTGAGGTTGAAGAGGAAATTCTGGAGTTCTTCTTCACTGTGAGTCCAAATCATGAAGATGTCATCAATAAATCTGTACCAAACTTTGGGTTGGCAGGCCTGGGTAACCAAGAATGACTCCTTACCCTCTCCCTTAAAACCCACTTCCTTTCGTCTTTCCCTCTCCTTCCCTCTTTCCTGATGAGGCAACAGTTTGTTGCGGAAGCTTGAATTTTGTGTGTATGTATGTGTCTGTTTGTGTTTCTATCGACCTGCCAGCGCTTTCGTATGGTAAGTCACATCATCTTTCTTTTTACCACAGCCTCTGGCACCTGAAGCCAGAGTCTAGTTTCACCTGCCAGAGAATGTGGTCGTGTGTGTGTGTGTGTGTGTGTGTGTGTGTGTGTGTGTGTGTGTGTGTGTTTTGTCTATTTTCAAAAAAGCCTTTTTGTTGAGCCTATCTGCAACTCAGCACCTCCACTATATGGTGAGTAGCAACAACAGATTGCTGCCCATCCTGTCTGCCAAATCATTTATGTATAAAGAGAACAATAGTGGCCCTATCAAACTTCCCTGGGGCACTCCGATGATACCCTTGTCTCTGAGGAACATTCGTTGACAAGGACAATGTATTGGGTTCTATTACTTAAGAAGTCTTTGAGCCACTCACATAAATGTGAACTTATTCCATATGCTCATACCTTCATTAACAGCCTGCAGTGGGGTACCATGTCAAATGCTTTCTGGAAATCTAGAACTATGGAATCTATTTGTTGCCCTTCATCCATAGTTCACAGTGAATCATGTGAGAAAATGCCAAATAGAGTTTTGCACAAGCAATGCTTTTTAAAACCATGCTGATTCATGGACATAAGCTTCTCAGTCTCAAGAAAGTTTATTGTATTTGAACTGAGAATATGTTCAAGGATTCTGCAACAAACTGAAGTTACGGATATTGGTCTGTAATTATGTGGGTCTGTTCTTTTACCCTTCTTATATGCTGGAGTCAGCTGCACTTTTTTCCAGTTGCTTGGGACTTTTAGCTGGATGAGAAATTCACAATAACTGCAAGTTAGATAAGGGGCCAGTAACATAGAGTGCTCCCTGTAAAAACGAATTGGGATCCCATCTGGATCTGGTGATTTATTTTCGTTCAAATCTTTCAGCTGTTTTTCTGGATGCTTATTACCACGTTGTCCATATGGGAGTCTGTCTGATGGTCAAATGGTGGTATGTGTGTATGATTCTCCTTTTTGAATGATTTCTTGAATGTGAAATTCAAAACTTCGGCTTTTGTTTTGCTATCTTCAACTGTCACACCAGACTTGTCAACAAGGGACTGAATGGAAGCCTTATATACACTTAGTGATTTTACATAGGACCAGAATTTTCTTGGGTTCTCTGCCAGATCTTTTGCTAAGATGTGATGGTGGTAGTTGTACACTTCGTGCATCAATCTTTTAACAGACACACAAATCTCTACTAACCTTTGCTTTTCATCATTTGTGCATTCTCTTTTGAACTGAGAATGTGACAGCCTCTGCTTCCTTAGCATCTTCCAAATTTTGTTAGCAAAGCATGGTGGATCTTTTGATCCTTTATCCACTTACTAGGCACATAACTCTCCAGACTATGATTTACAGTCTGCTTAAACTTGGGAGCAGTACCAACCACATGTGATATTAGTATTTCAAGATGTATTAGAAGATATTTAATATGAGAATATCCATTCGTTTCTATAATTATAAAAACACATAAAACAGCAATAACTAGGGAAGACATAAAATAAGTGACACAGAAGCTGAGTATGTCATTACTACATAAATACTGCACAAAATGAGAACCTGCAGACTGGTGAAGTGGGTCACCTATATTGAAATACTAGAAATATCCTTGAACAGCCTCCAAAATTTTATCAGTGGTGTTTGTGTTCCCCCTGTATAGATGCAGTACAAGTTTGGTTTTGATGGTAGTCAGTTGGTTGTTATGTTGTGATGTGACAACCACTTGTGTTTGATGTCAGCATGCAATTAAACTCACACTTGACAGGTGACAGCACTAACAGTGGAAGGTATATAAAGCCTGTTGGGGGGATGTGAAAACAGTGCACTTGTTGTCCTAATGTGGAAATGGAGCAATTTGTATGATGTCCTAAAGGACATGACCATTGGCACTTGGGTCAAGGGTGGAAGCATTTCAGAAATGGCTAAGTTTATAAACTGTTCACAGGTTGCTGTGGTTAGAGCATGGCAAAATGGAACTATCCAAAACAGGTCCCAAGGCAACTGTGGTGCACCAAGGGCCATAGATGACAGGGGCGAACAATGACTGAGGACATGTGTATGCACGAATTCACATGCAACTGATGAGCAACTGACAGCCTCAATGAACAAAGGGGCTACTAACAGTGTCTCCTCAACAGCACCTCAGAGAATGTTTCTGCGTATGGGCCATAGCAGCAGGTGCCGGGTTCATGCATCCATGCTGATCATCAATAATCAGCGACAAAGGCTGGAATTTGCGCACCAGTTTTGCAACTGGACATCTACTGAGTGGTGACTGGTGACCTTTTCAAATCAATCACATTTAATTGGACAGTTGACCATTGGCTTGTATGGTGTGAAACAAACGAAAGCAAACATGCTGCAACTATTGTTGGAAGAGTCTACAATGGAGGTCATTTCCTGAGTGATTTCATTATTCTGTAAGTCACAGTGGATCAACACAAACATGCATCTAAATTGGGGACCATGTCAACCCTTACATGCTGTTTGTGTTTCCTTGGCATCATGACATCTACCAGCAGAACAATTCAATGTGTCACACAGCTAGTAGTGTACATGCATGGTTTAAAGAGCACCAGAATGGCCTGTAAACTCCCCAGATTTAAACCCAATCAAGAATCTGTGGGACCAGCTTGATCAGGCTGTTCGCACTGTGGATCCTCAGCTGAGAAAGACAGTGCAGCTGCCCACGGCAGTCTAGTCAGCATGGCTCAAAATCCCTGTCAGTACTTTCCAAAACCTCGCTGGCACTCTTCCTGCATGTCTCACAGTGATCTATGTTGTGAAAGGTGGTTATTCAGGCTTTTGACTGGTGGTCACATTATGTGACTGGACAGTGCATAGATAATCATTAGTACAGTGCACTTTAAGCAGGTAACAAAGTTGAAGGTGTTTCCCTTTAAATTAAACCACAGGTAAATACAAAAATGCAGGTGTTTGTTATTTGTTTAATACAGCAGAGAATTGTGCACACCCCATCTTTGGCTAAGTTTCACACATTATCGTTGTTCTTAAGAGTTATCTTTATACAGGGTTACTACGAATGATTGAAGCGATTTCACAGATCTACAATAACTTTATTATTTAAGATATTTTCACAATGCTTTGCACACACATACAAAAACTCAAAAAGTTTTTTTAGGCATTCACAAATGTTCGATATGTGCCCCTTTAGTGATTCGGCAGACATCAAGCTGATAATCAAGTTCCTCCCACACTCGGCACAGCATGTCCCCATCAATGAGTTCGAAAGCATCGTTAATGCGAGCTCGCAGTTCTGGCACGTTTCTTGGTAGAGGAGGTTTAAACACTGAATCTTTCACATAACCCCACAGAAAGAAATCACATGGGGTTAAGTCGGGATAGTGTGGAGGCCATGACATGAATTGCTGATCATGATCTCCACCACGACCGATCCATCGGTTTTCCAATCTCCTGTTTAAGAAATGCCAAACATCATGATGGAAGTGCGGTGGAGCACCATCCTGTTGAAAGATGAAGTCGGCACTGTCGGTCTCCAGTTGTGGCATGAGCCAATTTTCCAGCATGTCCAGATACACGTGTCCTGTAACGTTTTTTTCACTGAAGAAAAAGGGGCCGTAAACTTTAAACTGTGAGTTGCACAAAACACGTTAACTTTTGGTGAATTGCGAATTTGCTGCACGAATGCGTGAGGATTCTCTACCGCCCAGATTCGCACACTGTGTCTGTTCACTTCACCATTAAGAAAAAATGTTGCTTCATCACTGAAAACAAGTTTCGCACTGAACGCATCCTCTTCCATGAGCTGTTGCAACCGCGCCGAAAATTCAAAGCGTTTGACTTTGTCGTCGGGTGTCAGGGCTTGTAGCAATTGTAAACGGTAAAGCTTCTGCTTTAGCCTTTTCCGTAAGATTTTCCAAACCGTCGGCTGTGGTACGTTTAGCTCCCTGCTTGCTTTATTCGTTGACTTCCACGGGCTACGCATGAAACTTGCCCGTACGCGTTCAACCGTTTCTTCGCTCACTGCAGGCCGACCCGTTGATTTCCCCTTACAGAGGCATCCAGAAGCTTTAAACTGCGCATACCATCGCCGAATGGAGTTAGCAGCTGGTGGATCTTTGTTGAACTCCGTCCTGAAGTGTCGTTGCACTGTTATGACTGACTGATGTGAGTGCATTTCAAGCACGACATACGCTTTCTCGCCTCCTGTCGCCATTTTGTCTCACTGCGCTCTCGAGCGCTCTGGCGGCAGAAACCTGAAGTGCGGCTTCAGCCGAACAAAACTTTATGAGTTTTTCTACGTATCTGTAGTGTGTCGTGACCATATGTCAATGAATGGAGCTACAGTGAATTTATGAAATTGCTTCAATCATTTGTAATAGCCCTGTATTTACAGTATTTTCTTGATTGATGGAAGCCAGCATATAATGGTCGAAAGTTCATTTCATCTGGTTTTTGAGCAAGTCAGAAGCACAATAACGATACACATACTTTTTCAATAATACGATTGATGGACAAAGTATCAGTCATGCCATTAAAAGATCACACCGGCTGTTTAGGAGCACAGCAGATAGTGTAGAAGAGGTACCAGATGGCCAACGGACTCTCCATTACTGATATTAGTCACAGCAGTGAAGTGATGTGTACGTGCCAATTGGTTGCGTGAAATCAGTGCAGAAATGTGGGTCAGGGACAATATGTGACACTATAGCAGAAAGAAAATATTGTGTTTGGATGTACCTGTGAACACACTGTGACTGAAGTTACCTGATTTATTTATGTATCAAGGTGACTGTCCAATGTGTCTACAAGGACGGTGTACCACTTGCAGTCACATAACATGGCATAAGACCAGAGATCACAAGAGGTTCCTAACCGACAGAAATTGTCTGGCAATTTAGAGCCTAACTGGAATTATTGCTGGCAGTAAATGCAAATGCCTCTCAGCCAGTTTCTGAGCAAAGATTATGAAAGGACCTATATGTAACTGACATTTTGTAGGTGAGTACCTCGCAGAAGGCTATTACTGACAATGGCCACAAAGCTGTGATTATTCGAGCAGCGAAACAACACAGTAACTAGCTAATTAGAGACATGCATTATAGTCCCACGAATCATAGTTTTGCCTCTTCTCAAATGATGCAAGGCATCTAGTGTACTGACAGCCAAATGAAAAGTTTAACCTGTAGTTTGGGGGGTGTTGTTTAGGCTGGAGGTTGTTCTTTGTTGTTTCAGTTACGTTTTTGTACAAAGACTTCGGAGTATTTCAAACTGTGACCATGAACTAAGACATTTATTTCAACATTTTTGGCGATCAAGTGCAGCCCTTTCGCCAACATCTTCACGATGAGCGTACTGTGGACAATTCTGTCGTCCTGGAAGACAACAGCTGTATCCACAGGGACACGCATAAATACAGATGCTAGTCAAGCGTGCAGGTTGTGCTGTTGTATTTGACAAAAACAGAACCTTTGCTATGTCTTCGATAAAAATATTGTGAGTGTCAGTCATGGTCAGAGCAGTGTTTTCTGTAGTTGTGAGTACATTATGTCGGAGCTAGGTAAATTTGGATGCAGGCAAATTGTTGGAGCTCGTATTGTCTGTGCTTCCATAACCGAGGGAACCAAACTGTTTTGAAAGGCACTGCATCAAAAATTTATGCTATATACAGGAAATTGGAGAAACACCATCAGCTAAGTCAAAACATGGGCAGAAGTTTGTGTTGAGCAATTGTTGCAGACGTTCACTGACGAGGGGTGTGACAAAAAATAAGAGCATAACAGCTGCAAAAGTCACTGCAATCTGACCATTACATTCGTGAGCTCTGTGAATACCAAAACAACATGAAGGGAGCTTCTGTGAGCAGGCAGTTGCAGGCTTTCTGGAATTCCAAAACCATTCATTACTGATGCAAATGACTATAACAGGAAAACTTGGTACCGAAGCCATAAAACCTGGATTTGGAGCAATGAAAGAAAGTAATTTTGTCAGATGAGTCTTGCTTCACCCTGTTTCCAACCTCTGTGTGATATTTCTGTCCCAAGAGCGAAACAGGGCAGGGATTTGGTGATGATTTAGGCAGGCATATTGTGCCCCCATCGTCACCCTCAGAGGTCGCACTAGAGCCAAGGACTATGCGACCGTCTCCGCTGATCAGATCCATCCCATGGTACAATGTTGTTTCCCCAGTGGCGATGCTGTGTTCCAAGATGACAAGGCCCTGTTCACACAGACTGCAACGCCTAGGCCTGCTTTTGCGAGCACGTGGACGAATTGTCGAATCTGTCGTGGCCGTCAAGGTCAGGAGACCTCAGTATTATTGAGCCTTTGTGGACTGCTTTGGAGAGCAGTGTGCGTCGCCGCTTATCCACATGCAACGCCGTCACACGAACTTGCCTCTATTTTGCAAGAAGAATGGTATAAGATTCTCTTGAAAACTATACGGGACCTGTATTTATCCAATCTTAGACGATTGGAAGCTGTTTTAAATGCCAACCGGGTTTCGTAAATCGCATTAGACGTGGTAAAGTGTTGTCTTTTTGGTGTTTCCATATTTTTATCTGCTTCCTGTACATTTCTGGTCGATAGAAAAACAAGGCAGTCTATCACACATCGGAAGGTCCGCTACAGCATCCGATCTTAATTCCACTGATAATATCTAGGATTATTTAGGACAGTGAGTACAACGTAGCACTCAATATCTTCGCAGTTTGGTAGCTATGTGCGACCTACAATAAGTAGCTTCACCTGGATATGGCACAAAGTGTGGACTGTCCCTCGACGAAATGAGGCCGTTACCAAGGCGGGGGGCGATGTTAAAGGACAGTGGGTGGTGTCTTGTGGGGGTGGTTAACTTTTTTGTGCGGTGTGCTTACTGTACGAAGTACAGCTCCAGTTGCGCAGCAGGACTTCCTGACTCGAGGAAACATGCCTGCGATGCTTCAACATTAGCTTTCAGTATACTTAATAAAACCATATCCAAGCGAACGTCGAAATTCAGACTGAAGTTATGGGAGTAGATTACAGTGCGACGGGCTGTGTATACTAGGGGTATCAAATAGCGCGGATTGTTTGCGTTCGGTTTGGAAGCGGAGTTCCCGACTGCCCGGTGGAACAGGCAACAACAGATGTGCGCTGGCTGGCCGTCGGGCCATTATGCAAATAGGGGGGCCGAGTCACGTGTGCGCCTTGTCCTTGACTTGACGGGATCCCCGCCCACGCGCCGTGTGTACACACGTGCGCCATATGGCGGCCGGGACACTGGAATCACCAGGGCATCCACTACTGCCACTCCCATTTTCCGAAAGAGCTGCGACCAGTCGTTATTTCCGGAACTCACAAACGGAATCTTTCTCAGTAGCCACTACTTTGTACAGCCATTTAGTGACCTCGTTCTTCATGCTTATTCCAAACTATCTGTACACATACATAACACTACATCCGCAGACGACGCAGTCGTGTACTTGGAAGTCACGACGTTAGAAAATTGTTGTGAAATGTAGGAGAATTTGTAGATGATGCGTTCCTTGCAAAGACTCAGTCTAAAAATTTCGAGACTGGGTTAACCCCTTGAGCCGCAGTGGTGTCTGCCTAAAACCAAAATTTTATTACTTATTTTTTGAAGCACCAGTGCCTTTCGCGTGAAACCACTGATGTTATTGCAAGACAGAAATTCCAAGCGGTACTCTGAAGTACTTCTAGGAAAGCAGCGCAATGCAGCAGTCGCTTACAGCGTCAAAGCAACAGTCTGTGCGGAGACTGTGCTACGTACTTCCAAGAATTTGTGTCTGCAAATTTTTTTCACGTACTTTACTTAACGTGTGGTTTTTGCAGAGTGATCAGATTGAGGAGATTATTGAAGTGAAAGTAAGTACAGGGTGATTATAATTAAAGTTAAACTTTAAAATCGCCATAGAAATAACACCGCTGGTCAGAATGAAGTCAAATTGCAACGGAATATTATTGGAGAAGGGAGCAGAACAAAAATAAATAGTTACAAAAAGTAACAATCATAATTTAATAGTGGTCGACTACAAATGACAAATGAACCATACAACAATGCCTAAGGTATACGTTTGACGTTAAACAAACTGTACTACTCAGTATGCATGGGTGTACAGGCGTGATACTGTAAGCCCACCCATCACGGCAAGGTCATATCACATCGGATGGCAAAAATCGGTTTTTAATTGACCTGAGGCCAAAAACCGCATAAACAGCATCAATCAAAATCAAATCGTATTATTAATTTCCGTGTGACTGGCGCAAAACATGTTCAGTATGATGTCCACCGTTTCCTGCAACAAGTTGAAATCGAGAAACAGCATGTTCCACAACTGATCGAAGTGTTTCCGGGGTCACGATCAGAATGTGTTGCGCAATGCATGCATTAAATGCAGCTAAGTTTGCGGTCGGAACACTAAATACAACATCTTTTAGATAGCCCCAAAGACGGAAGTCACACGGATTAAGAACCGGTGATCGGGACGGCCAGGCTGTAGGGAAATGGCGGCTGATAATTCTAAAGTGCGCGTCATTTATGTTGGCGGCCGAGTTTAGGTTCGTTCTGCGCATCTGACGTCACAAAACACAGTCAGCCAATGAACAGAGAACGACGTTGCCAGATCTCGACTGCAGTGCAGAGCATGGATGAGTGTCTTCAGTTTTAGAAACGTTCAGTCATAAATAAAGTAATAGAACAAAAGCAATGTCTTGATAGCAGACTTTCTTTTATAGAAAGTTTGGAAAAAGTATTCTTTATACCACTTGCTTCATATTCTATTAATTAATTAAACCAAACAAGCAATAAGACTCCTAATTCAGGCGATAGCAAGGAAAGGTGTTTGTATCAATCTCACGAACCGCTTTTTCGCAATAAAGAACAGCGGTAATTGTTTATTTCCTATTGCACTTCGACGAAGCGTGAGTAATTCATAGTCATACCAACAGTGTTTGCCAATATTTTGCGTGATGTGTTAGAGTCCTCATGGCATTAAATAGTCAGACGAGCTGCGTTAGCGTGACGGTTAAGGTGCTGGGCTTCTATGCGAAAGGTTGTGAGTTCAAACCTTGTGCAGTGCTTAATATTTTCATTATTTAAAAACAATATCGAAGTGCCTCACTTCACGAATTATATTCGTTTGAATGCAATTTTTTGAAATTTCTAGTGCTTTGTCTCTTCATTAACCCTTTCGCTGCTGCAGACACTTGCTCCCCGCATTCCGCGCTGTGCGCGATTTTGTCATCACTGCACTGCTCGCCTGTGCAGACACATGGTGTTCCCACTGCTTTGACACACTTATCATTCGATTTCTCAAAAACTATTTGGCCCAAAAATTTGATTTTTACACGTCTTCTTGACTGATACCTTCCCCCCATAAATGACTTAATTTTGTTTCGATGTTCAACGCAGTTATTAAGCAGCATTAAATGTAGTAAACTATTGCACGAAATTTTGAAGAGTTTGCAGAAGTAGAAGTCCATAGCGTATACTTTCCGTATGGTCGATTTTAGTTGCCACAATGTTGAGAATGAAATGTGGACAAGGTACCTAAATTTCACATAAAATTTACTGTATAACAATATCTCATTTAATTTAAGTACCACAAAGGTGTCGTATGTAATATTGAGAAATATTCCGTCTTTCGCGACTGTAATAAAAGCTTTATTTACACCGGACGTGTTTGGCTTTATTTTAAAGCACTTCAATCAATGAAAGGTATGGCACATACACAATGGTACTCATGTTCTCTTTCTTCTTTTTGTTCCGCAGTCGCAGTTTTACCAATGGTACTGAAATATATTCCTCTTCTGCAACTGGAATAAGAGACTTATTTAGACCAGACGCATTTCTCTCTTTTGAAGCATCTTCAGTGGACAGTATTTTGTCTCCACCATTGCCAAGTCACCTTTCGTAGTTTTGTGCTGCGGTAACACAATATTCAACGTTTGTGTTGGCTGATCAGTGTTTTAGCAAATAAATGATGTTTGTGTGTGCCACACACAAAAATTATATTTGACATAGCTCAGAGCACTTCACTGATAGACGGTATATTCAAGTCCTAATGTTTTTGTAAGTCCACAGTTTTGTTTAATGTATTTTGTCTACTTCCTTTGCTCAGTGTAAATAAAACTTTTGTTACAGTCGCGAAAGACGGAATATTTCTCAATATTACATACGACACCTATGTGGTACTTAAATGAGATATTGTTATACAGTAAATTTTATATGAAATTTAGGTATCTTGTCCACATTTCATTCTCAACATTGTGGCAACTAAAATCGACCATACGGAAAGTATACTCTATGGACTTTTACCTCTGCAAATTCTTCAAAATTTCGTGCAATGGTTTACTATATTTAATGCATAATAACTGCGTTGAACATCGAAACAAAATTAAGTCATTTATGGGGGGAAGGTATCAGTCAAGAAGATGTGTAAAAATCAAATTTTTGGGCCAAATAGTTTTTGTGGAATCGAATGATAAGAATGTCAAAGCAGTCGGAACACGATGTGTCTGCACAGGCGAGCAGTGCAGTGACAAAATCGCGCACAGCGCGGAATGCAGGGAGCACGTCTTTGTAGCAGCGAAAGGGTTAATGCGGCCGTGGTGGCTCTACTTCATGAACTGCGCGCTCCCCCCTAAACGTAAGCTTGCGAACTATGCTATACTATGGCGCTGCTTCTATTGGCGCGTGCGTCGTGTGCAACTGGCAACGCAGCAATCTCCCGCGTCTGGGCGGGCATGCGCGAGCCGCCAAGATAAAAGAATTCAACTATAGCATTTCCCAAATGGCGCTTCAGCAGCTGCTTCACTGGATTTGCAATGTGCGGAGGTGCGCCATCTTGCATAAAAATGATCCCATTCACACATCCACGCTGTTGGAAAGCTGGAATGACATAGTTGCGCAAAGACACTCATAGCGCTTACCAGTGATGGCACGGGTAACAGGACCGGAAGCACCTGTCTCTTCGAAAGAATATGGCCCTAAGATAAATGATGCCCTAAACCCGCATCACACAGTGCCCTTTTCAGGATGAAGTGGTACTGGTTGATTTGCGTGTGGATTTTCCGTTGCCCATATTCGACAGTTCTGTGTATTGACATATCCTGTCAGATGGAAGTGGGCTTCGTCTGTTGACAAAATCTTCCACTGCCAATCATTGTCCACTTCCATGCGAGCAAGAAATTCTAAAGCATAGGACTCTCCTGCTGGCAGGTCAACAGGAAGCAACTCGTGCACATGGGTAATTTTGAATGGACAGCAATGAAGGATGTTTCGTAGGATATTACGCACCGTGCTCACGGGTATGTCCAATGTTCGGGCAATTCTCCGTGCACTACACGTTTGCACACCACCACTCGTCTCCTATTGCATAGCTGTGGCCACCGCTTCCACTGACGTGAATCAATTCGTTCGTCCCTCTACCGGGTTGCACACACACAAAAAAAGTCTTTTCGATTTTCCGAAAAAAATGTCCAAATGTGTGTGAAATCTTATGGGACTTAACTGCTAAGGTCATCAGTCCCTAGGCTTACACACTACTTAACCTAAATTATTCTAAGGACAAACACACACACCCATGCCCCGAGGGAGGAGTCGAACCTCCGCCGGGACCAGCCGCACAGTCCATGACTGCAGTGCCGTAGACCGCTCGGCTCATCCCGCGCGGCTCGAATTTCCGAACCATTTTCTCCAGACCCACTGCAGTCATCGGACCAACACCTTTTTTCAAACCCTTCAGTGTTCGGAACTTCTGCAGAGCGACGTGTGCACAGTCAACATTCTTCTAATACAGCTTTACAAGCAGAACGCGATCCTGCATTGAGACAGTCATGGCGAACGTCGCAGACGCGAAAGGAGTGTACCCGGCTTGTTTATACTAACTTCAATGGGTCTTGCGCATGACAGGGGTTTTCATTTACGTATTCTGACACACAGAGCGCCATCTATTGATCAATTTTCACACTATTTTTTTCTTCTGCTGTACGTTTTCCCCTTTCTCCGATAATATTCCGTTGCAATTTGACGTCCTTCTGACCAGTGGTGTTATTTCCACAGCGTTTTGGAAGTTTAATTATAATCTCCCTGTATATCTAAAGTTACCGTAAAGTACATTTGAGCTTGTACTACAGCTCTTACGAGTGTTTCAACAGGGAACCACTGGGGCTGTATGAGCTTTTATAATTAATTTTATGATTGGAAGTTATTAAATTTCAGGCCCGTTTATTGCTTGCTATTTAGGACTATAATTTGTTTTAGGGATAATGAGTTCATGGAAGTTTCGAGGCGTCACCCATGATCTAAAAGTCCGTCTTTTAGAAGAAGAAATTCCGGGTGATGTGATGTGAGGCAGAAAGTGACCCTGAGGATGCTTCTGTGGATGTTCTCCATCAGGAGAGTACTACGGAGCAACAGCTCCTTTCCCAGGTCCTGAACTACTCGTTAAAAATACAGTTCATGACGATTTTGATGACGATCGTGAAGATGAGCTTGTCGCGGTGTACTCACAAGTAAGATGGTTTACATCGTACAAGTTAGCAGCTGTGCGTGACTTCTCTGAAGAGGTCGGACCAAATGTTGATGTAAGCTGTGGAACTCCCGTGGAAATGTTTCCGAACTTGTTTTCACAGGACATGATGGATCACTTGTTTATTTTTTGAAAATTTCTCGTTGTCGCTGCTTAGGATGACAAAGGTTAATTTCGCTAAAAATTTTCAAATTACTTTTTCTTTCATAAAAAATAAAGAAAAATCGAGATGGTTTTAATGCTTCAGATGCCCCACGTAGTATCCTCCCTCTCCCCCCCCCCCCCCCCCAAATTGAGAAGAACGCACAGAACTTGCGCACAACCATGTGAAGCTGTCACAAAAGTTGTTCTTTGTGATGTTGTTCAACTTATGCGTCACACTGACTAGAATGTAGGTTATGCCATCAGAGCGTTGATCTTTCATGTGAATTTCTGCACTCCCTCGTTTAGTAGTAGGTTCGTATTGCTAACACAGAGTCTCGCAATTCGTGGCGAGCGTCCACGCGTCGCGTCGGTCCCCCCCCCCCCCCCCCCCCCCCCCCTTTGCACAGACTTTTCTCTTTTCTCAAAACATTCTACTGATTATTTTGAACACCTAATTTAGACATGTTTCTCCATTGCGACTCGAGATACAACATCGCTGACACATTACGGCCGCACGTCCTCTACTTAACACTGTCCAGTCACAACTGACTGTGAAACACATCTGTTATTAACAGTTCTAAGTTCAAACAGCCATCGTAGGTACTGCTCTGACGTCGTTTATACGTCAGGAATAAAATCAGTCTCGGCAACGTTTTAGACGGACGGTATAGAACTGTTCCTGAAATAAAGGTAATGTTATGAACCGACATAGATAGAAAGGTGCGATATCGTTTGGTTACAGCATCTGCCACCAGTCACAGGAAAGTGATAAGCCGAGTACCTGGGGCTATTTATCCAGAACAATTAAAGCTGAAGTGTTCTCGTAAATCTAGCTCAAGAGTTGTCTGATATCAAGTTGATATTTATGGAAAACTTCTTCATTTTCATCTATATCCATACTCTGCAAACCACTGTCAAGTGAATGGCAGGATTTGTTCGTATTCGCCATGCTGTTGACATAGAGCTTCACTGAGCACACAATGACTAACTCCTCTAGCAGGAAACTTGAGGAGATGCACGCAGCCACCGGTTAAGAAGTAATATGGGTATTGAGAATGACTAAGTGTGGAACCCGATTTATGCAATATACGAGTAAACCGCCGATTTCCTAAAGAACCGAATTCCCGTCTATAAAACAGCTTTGAACGTCTGATTACTTTACAAACAAGTTAATGTGTTAAACATTTGAAGTAAAGCATGTAAAACTTTCAAAGTGCGAAAGGATTCAGTAAATGTTTGAAATTATTTTTAAATTTTTTTTTTGTTTTTTTTTTTTTTGGTCGTCAGTCTACTGACTGGTTTGATGCGGCCCGCCACGAATTCCTTTCCTGTGCTAACCTCTTCATCTCAGAGTAGCACTTGCAACCTACGTCCTCAATTATTTGCTTGACGTATTCCAGTCTCTGTCTTCCTCTACAGTTTTTGCCCTCTATAGCTCCCTCTAGTACCAAGGAAGTCATTCCCTCATGTCTTAGCAGATGTCCTATCACCCTGTCCCTTCTCCTTATCAATGTTTTCCACATATTCCTTTCCTCTCCGATTCTGCGTAGAACCTCCTCATTCCTTACCTTGTCAGTCCACCTAATTTTCAACATTCGTCTATAGCACCACATCTCAAATGCTTCGATTCTCTTCTGTTCCGGTTTTCCCACAGTCCATGTTGTGAGACGCCAAATGCTCTAATTATCAGACACTGAGTGAGTAACTTGGACTCCGTTTTAAGCAGAAGCTAGTTTTCCACGCAGCTCAATCTTTACAACGCCATATCTCCTGAACTACGTGTCGTACAATAATATAATTTTGCAGATACGTTCAGTGGTGTATGAGGATACTGTCTGATAAATGTGTTACGAATATACTTAATAGTAAAGAAGAAATATATTAAAACATCACGCCTGATGCTGAAGGTGTACTGCATGAACAGCGAACATGTAATAAGCGATAAACTTTTCCCTTTCAACATTTTGTTGAGAATATATCAGCGAGAAAAAGTTTCGTAAAGGTTTGAAATCATGTGCAAAGTCTTTTGAAAGTCAGTAAGTGCTCTCATCAAATACTGGATGAGTGTGGTATGGGTATTTGGGGCCAATAAGTTACACTGACTCGAGATACGTACATAGTTTCTAAGTATAAAACTTGTCTTATTGAGTTAAACGTTTGTCGTAAGATTATATCTCTTAAGGAGCAGATTATGACAGCATTTTAAATTTTGAAAGTCTGTCAGTAATTATATGGAATATTGAAAATCTTTTTTTTTTTTTTTTTTTTTTTTTTTTTTTTTTTTTTTTTTTTTGTCCTTGGAAGCTATTAGGTAGGCAATTCTGCAACTAGGCCCGTGTGTCATGCACAATGACTGTTGAGTGTGTACCGTCCCCAGTGAAATATTACAAATAGCTTGGAAATGACAGTGAAAGAAAAAAAACATTTTAATATTAGATTATACGTGAACACTAACTGCTCAGGCCAGATACAATTTTCTCTCATGCGTATTATTATTATCTAAAATTCTGTGAATCATTTTCGAGTGCAGAGAATAAAAAGATGCACTCGAAACAAGAATGGACCAATCATTTGTCTTATTTTAGCCGTTATCACTTCTTCTCTTGTCTTCTTTGCGAGTAGACGGACGTCTTGGCGAGTGCCGTTGAATGTAAGCAATACTGTATCTTCGATCAGATAATATATTAGTTTCAAGTTATTATTCACTTTAATTTGTAAGAGGTGAGCCCTATCTCATGTCCGCTTCCTTGAAATAAGCTGCATTTTAAGTAATTTGCAGCGCAAAAACTGCGGCGGCCGTTGAAGCCAACGACGCCATTACGTGGCAATCTTAACATACAAAATTAGCGGAAGCGAAAAACGCGCAGCCGCCAGACGTTGCAGCGGAGCACATAGTTTTAAGATTTCTATTTTCAGTTCAATAGCCGAGATCCAGAGCCACGACCCAGACTACAATACAAACTCTAAAAGTGGCAAGAAATAATTCTCTCGCGCGTATGTGGGCAAAATGCAAATAATAATTAAAGATCTCATGCTTGATTAAAAAACCTAATTAGTCGAGGCAATAATCTGAAAAAGTTTATTTCATTTTTCGACTATATGTCCACGTTCTAAGATCACTGTGTTTTATAGTTAGTAAAGTGACAAATAATTTTGCTAAAGATTAACTTTGATTAAACGGACAATTCCCACAAAAGCAATTTAATGTAACTCAAAATCAAAACTAAATTATCAGTTATTTTGAACAAAGCCCACCACGTTACGATAACAATACTCCATCAATGTCAATGGATAATTTGTGTAAAAAATAATAAATCACGTTGTCACGCGAGAAGTGACATACATTGCCGGAAAAAAAAATTAGTACTCCTTTTTAAAGGTTTCCAGCCCACTCAAGATTTATTGTTGCAACAGTGCATATGGAGCACATGAAATGATTACAGTTGCAGATCGAGAGCACAAGCGGTTCTGAGGTACCAGGTATCGACCCATGCTGAACCACACGGGCTGCAGTGCTGGCGATGACTTTGGCATCCAGTCGATCGTACAGATGACGAATGCTGCCGTGGGATACGTCACGCCCTCCCTGCTCGACCTGTTCGCGTAGTTCTTTGAGAGTTGTCGGTTGACGAGTCGTACGAATCACTTCTCGTTCCACCACGTGCTCAATTGGAGACAAGTCCGGAGATCGTGCTGGCCACGGAAGTTGCTGTACGTCTTGCAGAGCACGTCGAGTTTCTCGAGCAGTGTCTGGGCGAGCATTATCCTGTTGTTGGAATAACACACCACCTTCCTGTTGCAAGAATGGCAAAAGAACGGGTCAAACAACATTTTATACATACTGAGCACTGGTTAGCGCCCCCTCTAGAAACATCAAAGATGAACGAGAGTTGTAGCCTGGGATGGGGCAAGTATGTCTTGGACAAATGCACTCTACGAGACGGCGCTCGCCAGGTCTACGTTGTACGTGCAAACGACCATCACTTGCTTGCAGGCAGAATCTACTTTCATCGCTGAAGACCACGGCGCGCCATTCCATCTTGCAAGTGATCCACTGATGGAACCAGTCGATCCGTGCATGTCGTTTCTGTGGCGTGACTGGAAGACGGGCTAAGTTCTGCGTGCCCACAGTGCCACTGCTAATAACCAGTTGGCGACAGTTGGTTTTGAAACGTCTGGGATCACAAGACCTCTCATCTGTGCTGTGATAACTGTACGATTTGCCAATGATGTCCTAGCACTACGACGAGATCCTAGCGGGTGTATGTGCTGCGTGAACGTCCGGAACCTCGTCTACTGGTGTGAGAATGTTCACGTGAGCACGGGTACCAGCATCGTTGCACAACTGACGCAGCGCGTCCACCAGGTGTGGCAATTCCCCGAAAGGAACATCCCACCTCTCGGAAGGCTACAATTTGACCCCTTTCAAACTCGTCCAGTTGACTGAAGGAAGCACGAGTGCGTCTCTGTGGCATGGCTACCTGCTTGCTTTACACGTTTGCACCACACTGAGTCTTCTGGCTGTGAGCATGCCGAGAGCTATGCCTCTACGCTATCTGTTGGCAGACGACGTGGTAACTGTTATCAGTACATCTACTACCCCCAGGGGACATATGTCATCATCGGAACAAAGTCGACATTGTTGTTCCAGGTGTACTAAATTTTTTCTGGCAGTGTAAATATTGTTCTTCCAGGTGTACTAAATTTTTTCTGGCAGTGTAAATATGTGCAGTGTAAATATGTGAGAATTAACTGATTACATCTGTTGGCGCAGTGTAGTTAGAAGCTACTCTCCTCTGTACCACACTAGGTTTTCGTCCCTTTACATTCTCACACGGAACACAGGAAGAACAACTGCTTAAATACCTCTCTATGCACTGTAATTAGCCTAAACATGTCTTGGTCGACCTTGCGGGAATGATGCATATGGGGCTGTAGCATACTCCTAGGTTCCTCACTCAACACTGATTCTTGGAACTCTAAGTAGGCTTTCATGATATACTTGATTTCTGTTTTCAATCGTCTCTCCATTCAGATGTTTCACCATTTCCGTGACGCTTTTCCATGGGCAAAACAAATCTGTGACCATTCATTTTGCCCTTCTTTGTATTCGCTCACTGTTCCCTGTTGGTCCTATTTCGTATGGGTCCCACAGACTTGAGCCATGAATGCTTTTGTAAGACATCTCCTTAGTAGACTGACTACATTTTCCCAGAATCCTACCAATGAAATGGAGTCGAAAACCTGCATTACTTGCGATTGAGACTAAAGAGGTGTACTTAACCCACGAAGGCGTCCACGCACGACCCTTCATCGACCTATTGTAACATACGATTTCTGAGCCAGAAGGTGAAAGTTTCCAGAGGAGTTGTTATCGGATTCACATTTTATTGACCTCAGATTCTTTCGAATCTGGCCAGACACAATGTCGCATCTTGGGACTGCGATCCCCGGAGTAGATATCAGAAATGGAGCGGATTTGAGACCAGTGTCAGAGGTATATCACCTTCCTTCCTTCCCGCTGAAGTTATGCGATTATGGGAGTCTGAGAATTGTGGTACTGCAGTCACTTCGTGCTTATCGACTCATTCTGTCACTAGAGCGTTCAGAAGTGTAAAGCGACTTAGATCTGAAGTTGAGTAACATCTTCCTGTTGTAAAGCAGCACTGATAAGGCGAAATGATCAATTAGTGGGATCAGACAGCCTTTAACGATGCCATGTTTTCTGAGACTATGTAGTACGCAAGACGAAAATTAAGCGATGCAATGTATACACTTCCACATTTGTTCCACTGGAGGAGGAGTGGTCTCTCGAATGAATTCCATACCTTAGTCCGCACTTCAAGCGAAAAGCTTACAAATTTCGTCCAGTGACCAAAAAGCGTGCTAATTCTGTATTCTTTAGGTCGTGGCAATTTGCCTTCATGCCCTAACAGCGCCTTGGGAAGGTTATCACTCATTTCTGTAGCTCCATCCTCGTGTCACGTTTTCTTGTACTGTCGTCAAAGACGTCTCGAAGGAGTGTACATGTAAAGGTAATGGTGAGACGTTGTGAGACACGGACAACAATAGTTTTACACACACACACACATACACACAGAAACAAACAGAACAAAATTCACTGTTAACCGATCATTGATTGCACTGGTGTAGAATAATCTTCATGCCCAACGGTTACATATGTAGTGGCACTGCCCGAGTCTGCATTATAATTGCGAACTCTTGTATTCACACTCCTTTCTGCGTGGGTCGTGTCCACCTGTACCCGATAACAGACTCACGTGACGAGTTTTCAGTTGAACGAGCAGTGGCCGAAACTCGCGACTCACGAGGAGACGGCGAGGTCGGAGATGACGTCATAGCACTCGCCGGCGAGTTTAAAGCGAATATATGGAGCTCAATCCTCAACTCTCCTCCAAAGATCAAAGGGGTAGTGTCTTGGCTTTGTCTGTAAACCTGGAGCTGATGTGTCGGTTTTACTTAATCTGCGTAAAGTTTGCTATAGGGAAGGTACAGGGTGTTTCAAAAATGACCGGTATATTTGAAACGGCAATAAAAACTAAACGAGCAGCGATAGAAATACACCGTTTGTTGCAATATGCTTGGGACAACAGTACATTTTCAGGCAGACAAACTTTCGAAATTACAGTAGTCACAATTTTCAACAACAGATGGCGCTGCGGTCTGGGAAACTCTATAGTACGATATTTTCCACATATCTACCATGCGTAGCAATAATATGGCGTAGTCTCTGAACGAAATTACCCGAAACCTTTGACAACGTGTCTGGCGGAATGGCTTCACATGCAGATGAGATGTACTGCTTCAGCTGTTCAATTGTTTCTGGATTCTGGCGGTACACCTGGTCTTTCAAGTGTCCCCACAGAAAGAAGTCACAGGGGTTCATGTCTGGCGAATAGGGAGGCCAATCCACGCCGCCTCCTGTATGTTTCGGATAGCCCAAAGCAATCACACGATCATCGAAATATTCATTCAGGAAATTAAAGACGTCGGCCGTGCGATGTGGCCGGCACCATCTTGCATAAACCACGAGGTGTTCGCAGTGTCGTCTAAGGCAGTTTGTACCGCCACAAATTCACGAAGAATGTCCAGATAGCGTGATGCAGTAATCGTTTCGGATCTGAAAAATGGGCCAATGATTCCTTTGGAAGAAATGGCGGCCCAGACCAGTACTTTTTGAGGATGCAGGGACGATGGGACTGCAACATGGGGCTTTTCGGTTCCCCATATGCGCCAGTTCTGTTTATTGACGAAGCCGTCCAGGTAAAAATAAGCTTCGTCAGTAAACCAAATGCTGCCCACATGCATATCGCTGTCATCAATCCTGTGCACTATATCGTTAGCGAATGTCTCTCGTGCAGCAATGGTAGCGGCGCTGAGGGGTTGCCGCGTTTGAATTTTGTATGGATAGAGGTGTAAACTCTGGCGCATGAGACGATACGTGGACGTTGGCGTCATTTGGACCGCAGCTGCAACACGGCGAACGGAAACCCGAGGCCGCTGTTGGATCACCTGCTGCACTAGCTGCGTGTTGCCCTCTGTGGTTGCCGTACGCGGTCGCCCTACCTTTCCAGCATGTTCATCCGTCACGTTCCCAGTCCGTTGAAATTTTTCAAACAGATCCTTTATTGTATCGCTTTTCTGTCCTTTGGTTACATTAAACCTCCGTTGGAAACTTCGTCTTGTTGCAACAACACTGTGTTCTAGGCGGTGGAATTCCAACACCAGAAAAATCCTCTGTTCTAAGGAATAAACCATGTTGTCTACAGCACACTTGCACGTTGTGAACAGCACACGCTTACAGCAGAAAGACGACGTACAGAATGGCGCACCCACAGACTGCGTTGTCTTCTATATCTTTCACATCACTTGCAGCGTCACCTGTTGTTGAAAATTGTAACTACTGTAATTTCGAAAGTTTGTCCGCCTGAAAATGTACTGTTGTCCCAAGCATATTGCAACAAACGGTGTATTTCTATCGCTGCTCGTTTAGTTTTTATTGCCGTTTCAAACATACCGGTCATTTTTGAAACACCCTGTATATATGCTGAAGGCTCTGGCCAACGTATGCTAAGCTTTACAATGATGAGCCAAAACATGATGACCACTGCCCAACGCGAGGTTGAATGCCTTCTGGTGGTGTTGCGGCACATGACGCAGTAAGGAAAGAATGTATACTGAAGAGCGAGGGCAGTCGTTATGGCGAAGATATGAGCCGCAAATTCAGGAATCCACTGAAATAAGTGGCTCTGACGAAAGGGCACATAATTGTGGTGCTGCGGCTGGACACGAGAATCTCTGAAACGGCGACGCTGGTTGCCTATTGGCGTTCTAGTGTCGTGAGCACCTACGGAAAGTGTTTGAAGGATGGTCAAATAACGAGTAGGCCGTATGGTATTGGACGAACACGTCTCATCACAAAACGTAGAAATCGGAGGATTCCCCACTGTGTAAGCAAGGATAGACAGCGATCTGTGGCAGATCTGACGACAGAGTACAATGAGGCGCCACATCACACGACCCCTACGCGTTCCTGTGTTGGCTCAATGACATCGTCTGTTATGACTGCAGCGTGCACAGCATCACTGAGTTTTCACCTTGGATCCATACAAACGCGTCGCCTGTCGAGCATTTTTTGTTGATGGTTGTGTTCTTACATGCCGCATCCAGGCGAATGGCTGTACGAATCATGCACCGCGCCTCAGATGCAGGTCAGTGAGCGCAGAATTATGCTATCGGGTACTCTGAGTTGGGCTTCCACGGGATCTGTGGTGTTAATCGAAGGCATCATGACAACAGCGAACTACTTTTTATTATGGACCACCGGCATCGCTTTGTGCTTGAAATCTTCCCCTACGGCGATGACATCTTCCTGCACGGGAAGTGTCCTTGTTGCAAGGTCAGAAACGTGCTACAGTGGTTCGGGGGGCATTATAGTGAACTCACATTGATATCTTGGTCAGCAAATGTGTCTGACCTGTATCCACTGGAACACATATCGGGCGCCAGCTGCATGCCCATAAACCACCATCCCGTAAATTACGGGAATTGCTTGACCTATGAGTAGACATCTCGTGCCATATACTTCTGGAATCGTATCAAGGACTTGTAGAATCCACACCAAGCAGAATCGCTACTGTATTGTGTCTCCATAGTGGACTGACCCGCAATTAAATAGGTCATAATGTTTTGGCTCAGCGGTGTATTAAGGTTTAGTGAATTGGTCATAATGTTTTGACTCAGCAGTGTGTTAAGGTTTAGTGAATCGGTCATAATGTTTTGGCTCAGCGGTGTATTAAGATTTAGTGACTTTCTATGACGTCGAGTAGTTTTCCAACACGATTTAGGTTGGAGATACTTGAGACAAGTCATTGCAGGAGGCAGTCCCTTCCAGAGACTTTTCTTCAGTGGGAGGCGGGGATAGCCGAGAATGCTCAAAGCTCGAATGTTTAAACAGTTCTGAAGTTTTCAGAATGAGATTTTCACTCTGCAGCGGTGTGTGGCGCTGATATGAGACTTTCTGGCAGATTAAAACTGTGTGCCGGTCCAGCACACAGTTTTAATCTGCCAGGAAGTTTCAGTTCTGAAGTTGTTTGGAGGTCGGAATATGTAGAAATTGGCCAGCAGCCGTCCTGGCTGTAGGAGGCGAGTTGTGGGCCTATTGGGGTGAATGTTGTGCTTGACAGTGTTGCACGTTTCTGATGTCGGATATTAGTGATCCACAAACTTATTCTCGCAGAATGGAAAGCTTATGTTAGATTGCAGCTGTGTTGATAGGTGAACAAAAATATGGAAACACCATAAACACACTACCATGCCTCATACAGTGTAGGAAACACGTTGGGCATTCAAATGAGCTATCAGTCGTCTCGGAATGGATGAACCCAGGCTCTGAATGGTTTCCAAGGGAACCTTGAACCCCTCTTCCCGCAAAATAGTGCCAAATTCACGTAACGTTGATGGAGGTTGACAGCGTTCGTGCACTCTTCTCTCCAAACTAGACGACAAGCGATCAATAATATTCAGCTCTGATGATGTGGTGGCCAGGGGAGATGCGAACAGTTCACCCTTGTGCTCACACAACCAGTCCTGGACGATGCGAACTTTGTCACCATGGATGCTGTCGTCTTGGAACACAGCATCACCATTGGGGAACAAGCAATGTACCGTGGGATGGACCTGGTCTGCCGAGATGGTCAGTGATCTTTGGCAGTAATATGATCTAGCAGAGTAGTCGTGGGGCCCATAGAATACCACGTAAGGCTGTCCAAATCATCACCGAATCCTAGCAGTGTTTCGTCCTTAGAACATAAAATCTGCCAGAAGTTGGAAAGAGTATGAAACAAGACCCATCCCACTAAGTGATATTCCTCCATTGCTTCATAGTCCAAGTTCTATGGCTTTGGTACCACGTATTCTTGGGGTTGGGAGGGGTATTTGTATGTTTTGGAATTCCAGCTCGCCTGGAAATTCCCTGCCTATGAAGCTCCCTTCGTGTTGTTGTGCTGGAGGCAGGGTTCGCGAGTGCGTCACTCTGCAGTGGCTTTTGCAGCTGTCGTCCCCTTATTTTTCGTAACATTCCTCTTTCGTCCGCGATATGATTCAGCGGATGAAGTTTTTCCGATTTCCTGGTAGGCGGTGTAAATCTTCGATTCAGTGCCTCCTGAAACAACAAACACTTGAGCGCCCTTTGTTACGGAAGTATCCATCATACATGCACCGACAATTTGCCCAACTTCGAATTCATTTGGCTGCGATATAATACACTCACAGCTACGCAGCACACTGACCTGGCTGACACTGACACTTGCTGCTTTCCGAGGGCTTTGCGCACGCTCCGTTCGTGGTCAAATACAACACCACAACTTGCAGGCTTGCCTAGCACCTGCATTTATGTTCAAACATGCATTTCTAGCGGTGTTTTCAAAATTTTGTCCAACTCCTGTATATCCAGGCTTGGAATTCAGATCAGTTCTTTCGGTATTTGTAGGCAAGTCATGCGGCTTAGTGCATACGCGATTGATAGGCAAACACCTCGTATTAGTTAGGCAGACACCTCGCATTAGATCGTAGAGTTTTTATCTAACTGGAGTTAGTGTTTTCAAAATTTTGTCCAACTCCTGTATATCCAGGCTTGGAATTCAGATTAGTTCTTTCGGTATTTGTAGGCAAGTCATGCGGCTTAGTGCATACGCGATTGATAGGCAAACACCTCGTATTAGTTAGGCAGACACCTCGCATTAGATCGTAGAGTTTTTATCTAACTGGAGTTAGTGTTTGATGGAAGAGAGAGATCTGGCGAGGTTTCACTAACGCAATCGAGCTTCATTTGTTTCTTTGGAAATCCGAAATGTTTCAAATTTGTGATGACTCTCGACCAACATAACTTTGAGGTATTATCGAGGCTTCGCCTTTGTGAAGTTCTGTTTAGAAGTTGCGGAGGTGTGTATTGTCCATTAGTAGTGCACATTTTCGAGTCAGCGAATGAGGCTTTGTTGCGGTAAGAAATTGGGGTCATATTTGGGAGGCAGCCTGTTCAAATCCCCGTTCTGCCATCCAGATAGGTTTTCCGTGATTTCCCTATAAATTATTTAAGACGAATGCCGTGGTGGTTCCTTTGAAGGGACACCGCCCATTTCCTTCTTTATGCTGTCTCAATCCTAGCTTGTGCTCTGTCTCTGATGACCTCGTAATCGGCGGGACGATAAATAATAATCTGTCTTCTTTCATTTTCCAGTCCAGTGGTCGGATCCCGGAAGCTATATAGATGCATCTAACCTCTATATCTACATCTACATCTTCATCTACATCCATACTCCGCAAGCCACACGACGGTGCGTGGCGGAGGATACTTTGAGTACCACTATCGGTTCTCCCTTCTATTCCAGTCTCGTATTGTTCGTGGAAAGAAAGATTGTCGGTATGCCTCTGTGTGGGCTCTAATCTCTCTGATTTTATCCTCATGGTCTCTTCGCGAGATATACGTAGGAGGGAGCAATATACTGCGTGACTCCTCGGTGAAGGTATGTTTCCACTGGACTTTATCTATCATCTCTGTAACGCTTTCGCGGTTACTAAATGATCCTGTAACGAAGCGCGCTGCTCTCCGTTGGATTTTCTCAATCTCTTCTATCAACCCTATCTGGTACGGATCCCACGCTGCTGAGCAATATTCAAGCAGTAGGCAAACAAGTGTACTGTAACCTACTTCCTTTGTTTTCGGACTGCATTTCCTTAGGATTCTTCCAATGAATCTCAGTCTGGCACATGCTTTACCGACGATCAACTTTATATGATCATTCCATTTTAAATCACTCCTAATGCCTACTCCCAGATAATTTATGGAATTAACTGCTTCCAGTTGCTGACCTGCTATATTGTAACTAAACGATATGGGATCTTTCTTTCTATGTATTCGCAGCAAATTACACTTCTCTACATTGAGATTCAATTGGCATTCCCTGCACCATGCGTCAATTCGTTGCAGATCCTCCTGCATTTCAGTACAATTTTCCATTGTTACCACGTCTCGATATACTACAGCATCATCCGCAAAAAGCCTCAGTGAACTTCCGATGTTATTCACAAGGTCATTTATGTATATTGTGAATAGCAACGCTCCTACGACACTCCCATGCGGCACACCTGAAATCACTCTCACTTCGGAAGACTTCACTCCATTGAGAATAACATGCTGCGTTCTGTTATCTAGGAACTCTTCAATCCAATCACACAATTGGTCTGATAGTCCATATGCTCTTACTTTGTTCATTAAACGACTGTGGGGAACTGTATCGAACGCCTTGCGGAAGTCAAGAAACACGGCATCTACCTGGGAACCCGTGTCTATGGCCCTCTGAGTCTCGTGGACGAATAGCGTGAGATGGGTTTCACACGATCGTCTTTTTCGAAACCCATGCTGATTCCTACAGAGTAAATTTCTAGTCTCCAGAGAAGTCATTGTACTCGAACATAATACGTGTTCCAAAATTCTACAACTGATCGACGTACGAGATGACATGGATAGCGAGTGAGGATTGCCATTTCGCGTCGCCACCTGAATGACTAACCGGCTTGGTCAAATGCGGAGGAGCCGTCCTGTGTAAACAGTGGACAGACGACGCTCTTCTGGGAAGCTGTGAGTCACGAACCTGCCTGGCGGAGTTCGCATTAGCAATCATTATGGTTGCGGTTGCCGCGGGCGCACGTAGTTCGAGGAAATTTGTTTTTTGGCGCCAGCAGCGTCTCTGTCCTGTGACGCAATATCTCGACGCGGCAGCCAAACATTATTGACGTCCCATATTTTGGACCTGTCCAATATACTCAAGTCAGGACTAACTGGTTTGCATTTTTCTCTTTAATCTCTCGTATAATTTATTTATTAATCCTGGCAAGATAAGGGCTATAAGGCTGTCTCTTACATCTAACCAAGCATTCTTCATATTTTACATTACATTCACTACGACACACAGAAAAAGAGAGTTGTATGGTATCGTTAGCTGGGAGATCCCTGCCGATGCCGCCCTCCCCCCCTCTCCCCCCCCCCCCCCCCCCCCCGCCGCCTCCCCCGTGCACAACGGCACTCCTCCTTGTGGTGTGTGAGCGATCTGTTTTAAGTCTGACTGCGATGGGTGTACGTAAAGTGCAGTGTTATGTGTGTGCTGTATCACGATGAGATGGAATCGACTGAAACCCAGCGGTTGCACATAGCCCATCCGTCTCGCTTAACACCAAAGGAACCGTCCCCATCCAACGGAAGGATCACCATGAACGTGCCCCATGTCCTCCCTCCATCAGACACTGCGGAGACGTTTGGAATTTTATTCAGGACGTTAGCGCAAAGACTAGGTAGATCAGGCACCTTTTGCCATTACTCTCCTCCCATTGCTGGACATTGGTGGTGAAACTGTCTTCCAGCGACCTCGGGTCGACATACATAATGCAAGAGGTGTTACGTCTACGGCTCCTCCCGTCGGAGGTTCGAGTCCTCCCTCGGGCATGGGTGTATGTGTTGTCCTTAGCGTAAGTTAGTTTAAGTTCGATTAAGTAGTGCGTAAGCCTAGGGACCGATGACCTCAGCAGTTTGGTCCCATGTTATGTTATGCTATGTTATGTTAACCGGGTACCTAGAAACGATGGAGAGGCTCCGTCCCCGCCGCAGCCGCAGTGGTCCGCAACCCCACGACGACTACCGCAGTCCGCTTCACCCCTCCGCCGCCCCACTCCGAACCCAGGGTGATTGTGCGGTTCGGACCCCGGTGGACCCCCCAGGGAACGTCTCACACCAGACGGGTGTAACCCCTATGTTTGCGCGGTAGAGTAATCGCACGTCCAACCGGTCGGGCTTTTGGTCCCATAGTCCTCACCACAAATCTCCAAATTTTGCTACATCTAATGTTGATACCAACATGCAGAAACAATAAAAACACTAATAGCTATAGCAGGCAAAAAACAATGTATTTGTGGAAGTCCGACACTGCATTGTTAAAAGAATCGCAACTGTTTCAGTTTATTACTTATTGTTCAGTCTCAGTTGCACTGACAGTTTGGGTTAATGATGAATAGTTTCGAACTTTCCCGTTCATCATCGGACCATTACCTACATGGCTATTGTGAGCTAGTCGTAAATTCAACTTCGAACATTCTGCGTCCTTAATGTAAGCGTCCATTTTACTCTAAGTCATACCGCTAACAGATGACTTAGTGTGAAACGGCACTGTTGGAAGCTGAACAGTTATGAATAGCACAGAATGTGCGAATGTTATTTATTAATCATTTCAGATCGACTCGAGTAAAAGTTCGATGATGAACGAAAAAGTTTAAAGCTGGATTCCCAAGTGTAGATAGAACTTATACTGAAAAATAAAAAAAATAGTGTTTATATTTATTATGACTAGTAGAATAGTGGAGATATATTACAGGCAGATAACTTTAGATTGTGGACCGTGGCAGAAAGGGAGAAGGATTGAGGAACAAGGTAAGACAAATGTTACGTGACTGAGCTAGAAATCAAAAGAGAACGAAGCGTAACCGAAAACAGAAGTGAGCCATTTGCTTCAACGTTTGGGGAAAAAAATTGGCCATATATGACAACTGTTTAAAATTTTGCCGTCAGCGAAATATAGCATTCGAATGGTTTACCGCGTATGACATTGTTCAAGATGCAGCATACGTAATGTACTGTCCTTACACGTGCACAGTTATTCTTAAAAATGTATTTCACAACACTGAGCCTTGGAGAACTACCCCAGGGATAGTCCTGGTTCTTCATGGCCCTGCACAGGGCAGAGAAATGTCTTTTGTGTTATGCAAACTGAGTACGGGGTTTGTAGGTCTTATTTATTTTCACTGCTTGCATAAATACTATCCAGGGGGCGTTCTTTGCGAGACAGGGATACTGGATCCTCCTGTGTGAGGTATTTGTTTTCCACGCCAATTTAGACAAATGATGCGTCTCCATCTCCGCGTCAGAAACACAACACACATGTCGCTTTATGACGTCAGGAAAATCAGAAGGTGGCCTACTGTTACGGACTAAGAATTGCTTGATATTGAGCCACTGAGCTGACACAGCTGAAGTGTGGCATGAGTGTTTTGTCGAGGTAGACCCTCTTGTGCTCAGTCTAAAATTCTTTTGCATTTCTTTTTTAACCAATCTCCTTGCCTACTTTCTCATTAAACCTTCACTATATTGAAGAACAGAGACATTTAGAAGTTCACAGACACAAAATCAAGTTTTCTCAGACTCGTGGCTTCAAATACCGCTGACTCTTCCGTTGGTGAAAGGAATCAATTGAACCTCGTATGCGGGGTAACGGTTTGGTCACTAAGATTCGGTTTTTCTTTTTTAGTACTGGCGCTTTATGTCATCACAGAAATCTTTATTGCGTCATTTCACACGCAACGCTATTTGTTTTGTTGACAGTTTAAGCTTTCCTCTCTCACCAAACAATTTATTACATTTTTGGTGAGTTTCATAGTACTGAAAACCCACCCCATACTACTCTATGACGCTCAGATAGTTTTCAACGAGATAGTGCACCTAGACAATAAACGCCTTCTACGTCAAAATATCATGTAATATACTCTATTGTTCCGCATCTCTGCCGTCCTTCCTAAAACGTCTAGCTAACTGATTATGTCCCAAGCGGTAAAGGCACCTCTGTATTGTCCAGAGCGAAGACCGGTAGGTATAGGTACGTGGGTAGACAGAAGAGTGAGCGCTGGTGGTTTGTCCGAGGAGGGGGTGTAGAGAGGGGGAGGGGTGAGATAGACGACTTGCCTCCACTGCGACGCAAGTGGAGCGCGCAGCGAACGAATTTCCTGAGTGAGCGCACACTGTAGAAATCCGACACACTTCTTCCGTTTACGCAAGGCGGCGACACAGATCGCCGTTCTAGAATGACTTTCCTCTCGCTCTTTATAGCGCCCACAAAAAAATTGTACGTATACATTATTCCTGTTAAGTTTCACTTAATGTCTTCGTGGTTTGACCAGAGTAAAGTAAACGTTTAGATCTCAACCTTCTTTTACATCATTATTATTATTATTGTAATTATAGCTGGCGTCTGCCTCCTTGTCTGTGCGACCATGGCATCAGACTGCTACAGGGAGGAACGTGTTATTATTATAACGAATGGTCTTCAAAAAATAAGTTACACGTTATTATGACAGTAACTTCACTGAATGGTGCACTATGCTTCAAAGTGACACATGTGTATGACAGTAGTCTTCAATATCGCCGCCAAGTCTCTGTAAACAACGATCGGAACTTCCTACCTATCGTTCCATTCTTTGATGGTAGAAATCCGCTCTTTTGTCACGGAGCCATTTGAAAATTGAAATGTGAAACGTGGAGCTATAATGAAGTGAGAAAGCGCTACACACTTGTTGCTTTGAGCCAGGCGCCGCCATGTTAGATGCCCCAGAACAGTAGCAGACTACTGTTTCCGATTGTTTCTTGTTCTTCATTTCTCTCGTGTGCACGCAATAGTTGTTTTAAATAGTGCTTCCGTGAATAACACAGCGTGAGGAAGGCATTTTCAAACGAATTCCTGATGTTAAACGCATATGTGATCCAGTAATCTGAGCATTTCGTCTCGTTAAAGCAACTTTGTTTTTGTTATATGTTTCGAATAACCAATAAGAGAAGCGCGTGTTTTGAAAAGGCTGCTTTCGTAATCCAGCATTTTCCTTAATATGGACTTACAAGTGGTATGTGATTCCCTTACACTTTAAACTACAGTCAGAATTATCAGTACACCCGTATGTTTGATCAAAACATTTTTACCAGAAGCTAATGTTTGGGGCAACTAACACGGCGGACGTTCAAGCCTGTGACGTCATGACACCTCTCCTTGTTACACTTCCATGGTGTGAACGTTCTTACGCTTGGGAAATCTGCGATTGCCGCGAATCAGTTCCTCGGTTGGCTGACACGCTCGTCTGCGCTCGATGTCGACGGCCTACCTTCGCATTCAGCTTCATCCACGTCTGTGTGACCTTGGTCAAATTGTTGGCACCTTTTCATTACAGCTGCACTCTACATCGCGTTTAGTGCATATACCGCCACAATTTCGCGATGAATCTGCGTGCAGTTTACACGTTTTGCTCACAAGCGTCATACTGTCTCTCGTACTTCAACTTCAGAGTATGTTTCCAGTTGCCGTGCCATTTCTATGGACGCTGGGGGTGATGCGCCTGTTAATCGTGCCACAGCGCAACTGTGTCTGCTGGAAACCAACAACAGGTAGTCTCTTTTGATAATGCAGAATTCTTATTATGCAATGGTCTTAGCGTAGGAGGACATGTGTAACATCACTTGGAAGCCCCCTCGTGCTATTACACTACTGGCCATTAAAATTGCTACACCACGAAGATGACGTGCTACAGACGCGAAATTTAAACGACAGGAACAAGATGCTGTGATATGCAAATGATTAGCTTTCCAGAGCATTCACACAAGGTTGGCGCCGGTGGCGACACCTACAACGTGCTGACATGAGGAGATTTTCCAACCGATACTTCATACACAAACATCAGTTGACCGGCGTTGCCAGGTGAAACGTTGTTGTGATGGCTCGTGTAAAGAGGAGAAATGCGTGCCATCACGTTTCCGACTTTGATAAAGGTCGGATTGTAGCCTATCGCGATTGCGGTTCATCGTATCGCGACATTGCTGCTCGCGTTGGTCGAGATCCAATGACTGTTAGCAGAATATGGAATCGGTGGGTTCAGGAGGGTAATACGGAACGCCGTGCTGGATCCCAACGGCCTCGTATCACTAGCAGTCGAGATGACAGGCATCTTATCCGCATGGCTGTAACGGATCGTGCAGCCACGTCTCGATCCCTGAGTCAACAGATGGAGACGTTTGCAAGACAACAACCATCTGCACGAACAGTTCGACGACGTTTGCAGCAGCATGGACCATCAGCTCGGAGACCATGGCTGCGGTTACCCTTGACGCTGCATCACAGACAGGAGCGCCTACGATGGTGTACTCAACGACGAACCTGGGTGCACGAATGGCAAAACGTCATTTTTCGGATGAATCCAGGTTCTGTTTACAGCATCATGACGGTCGCATCCGCGTTTGGCGACATCGCTGTGAACGCACAAACAGCACTTTGAACAGTGGACGTTACATTTCAGATGTGTTACGATCCGTGGCTCTACCCTTCATTCGATCCTTGCGGAACCATACATTTCAGCAGGATAATGCACGACCGCATGTTGCATGTCCTATACAGGCCTTTCTGGATACAGAAAATGTTCGACTGCTGCCCTGTCCAGCACATTCTCCAGATCTCTCACAAACTGAAAACGGTTGGTCAGTGAAGGCTGAGTAACAGGCTGGTCGCAATACGCCAGTCACTACTCTTGATGAACTGTGGTATCGTGTTGAAGCTGCATGGGCAGCTGTACCTGTACACGCCATCCAAGCTCTGTTTGACTCAATGCCCAGGCGTATCAAGGCTGTCATTACGGCCAGAGGTGGTTGTTCTGGGTACTGATTTCTCAGGATCTATGCACCCAAATTGCGTGAAAATGTAATCACATGTCAGTTCTAGTATAATATATTTGTCCAATGAATACCCGTTTATCATCTGCATTTCTTCTTGGTGTACCAATTTTAATGGCCAGTAGTGTATTACTATCATTCCAACAGATACCAACATTTGCGTCTACACTGTTTGCAGTATATAAAGAAATATACGCACTGACTGATTTAACTCCAACAGTCATGTGTAATCCTAATATTTAATTTCAGTTTGTTTTATACTTGTTTTTATGTCATCTTCAGGATGACAGTTACATGACTTTCAGGATTAAATCGAAGAAAATGGTATGAATTTGTGCCATTATATCAATTTGTTTTGTTATACATAGGCATTTCTGATTGATCTACGTGGGTGGATCGGGAGTTGTCAAATGCCACTAAAATAAAAGAACGTTTTTATCATTCCATGTTATTTCGGGATTGCAACAGGATGATGTTGACTTCCTCACTCGATATTTCGGCCGACAAAGAAATAGTCATCATTACGAAACTTTACAACAGGATATAACTTACGTGCGTCGCTATGGTTACAACAGAAATATAGCGACGCGCACAAGCAATCTCCAGACGTAAGATACGCGTGAATGTGGCTGTCTAGTTGTCGGCGGGAATATCACGACAAGAAGTCAGCATCATTCTGTTGCAATCCAGAAACTTCATGAGATAACATCCAGGCTGACCATATCACATCGGCTCTCGTCGTTAGTGAGACGGACGGATTCGATCTGCAGCCGGGGCGCCAACCCCCAATCCTTGAAGCGGAGTGCAGCTATTCGGGCGGGTCTCATGCAACAGCCGTTACGTCAGGAAACTTGAAGACGACCAGTATTAATACCATAATAGTTATTATTATTACTGTTATTGCAGGATTCCATTGGTGAAGAACAGTTCGCACTATTCAACAACTGTGCAAGTCCGTGATCATTTTTAACCTTAAACTACATTCATGGGGTAATTTACTACCCCGGAGGTAATTTATTACCCCTTGCGTCACTCTTTTGATTGCATTTGCATTCTTATTGTAACGCTGCCACTCCGCTTCTATGTAATCTTAGCACCGACTGTGTTTATGCACTGTGCGGGCGTGTGCTAACAACGACCATTGTTTCCATAAGTACATACCGTTGGAGTGGAGCACGTCTGAACAATGATAACATTTGGGGTTATCGTTAGCTAGTGGAAGCTCTAACTCACCGGATACACCAGATTTTCAAGATGCAGCCGAGTTTAGTTACAATCAAACAAAAGATGTGATCATGAAGCTGACAGTGAAATTAAGGATGATGAAGAGGCAGAAGAAGAGAGAAGCAAACCAAGAAAGAGTAAGACAGTCTGGCTATTTTTGTGGAAAAGAAACATTGTAAGTACGAGTAGCAAGATGGCGCTTCGAGATGTGATAGAAAAACTCGGCTTGGCATTCAAATGGTTCAAATTGGGTCTAAGCACAATGGGACTTAACATCTGAGGTCATCAGTCCCATAGACTTAGAACTACTTAAACCTAACCAACCTAAGGACGTCACACACATCATTGCCCGAGGCAGGATTCGAACCTGCGATCGTAGCAGCAGCGCGGTTCCGGACTGAAGCGCCTTGAACCGCTCGGTCAATGCGGCCGGTCGGCTTGGCATTGATCAAAGTAAATATCAAAGAGAGGAAAATGAATTCCAGAAATTTTCTATGGACTTGCAGACTGCGATGGACGAAGTTCTTTGCAAGAATTGTGAATATGATAATAGAATTGACGAATCTCCAGTGCCAGACCAATCGGGGCGGAGTCTTACATGCCCACGCCGTAAAGACACAACAACTACCATAACAGGTTCTAAATGTAAAAATACGTGTGCAGAATGTATTCCTTTGACAAAAAGGTGTGTCTTGACTGTGATGAACGAAAATAAGTACTTAGATCATTCGCTTATGCACCTACTGTCATTTTTAAACTGAAAGTCATTATTTATTTTTTTCTTTATAGTGTCCTTAATTAATCATTATTTGACCCCAAAATATGTTTCTGAACATTGTTGAAGTAAATTTTCTTTGCTTTTTAAGTTAATTCTTGAAATTCTGCTTAAGAGGCCAATGTTAATGTAAGAGCCTTAACTATTTAAGATCGTGTTTTCTTTTTTAATAAAGATTGATTTTTCATAAATAGAAATCTTTCTTTTATTGGTTCTTTCCCGAAGGTTGAGAGAAAGATAGATGTTAATAAGTTTCAAACGGTTTTTATTTTTGGCATCGAAAATTATCCCACGAAGTTACAAACGTAAGTCTAAATAGTGAGTTTAGGTAAGGGTTAACAGCTGATAATTCCTATCTTTAGCACTTGTTAATGACACTGGTGTGTACAGTGACACACTTGTATCGAAGAACCCTTTAGAACGTTATGGTATGATTTTCAGCTTTATTGTAATTGTTATTTGCTGTTTGATCTTGTTTTACTGGAATTTTTAAAGATAAATATTGATGGGTTGGGCTGAAATCGTTATTACATTGAAGAGAGCTTGGCCTTTTTCTCGTTTATTTTACCGAAATACTTCTCGTGTGACTAATCTGACCAAGTTTGTGGGAAAACATTATCTCCCCCGACTCCCTCTCTCCCGGAGGCGTGAGTGTTTTTAAGATGAGGCGCCCACAGCTTTGCGTGTTGGTACTCCGCTCTGCAATGGAGAGTGGGCCCGGGGGCTGGACCCATTCTCAAGGACGGCGCATCTCAAGTAGGGTGGGAACACGCCACCGTACCACACTCGCTAACGAGAAATTCTAATTAGCCCTCGGAATTTAGCGCCAGAGGTCAATTTCTTCGGACGTAACGAAGTGAGTCCGTGGTAGCCCCTAAAAACAAAGGCAGCGCCCGAACCGGGTCCCAGTTCCGTCGCATGCAAATACAGCAGACCACAGCCGCGCTCCCATTACCGCCAGGAAGAGAGAGCAAGAGCCATTGCATATAATAAGTCTATTCCGCACGTTGCGAACGCCATGTGAACCACAGTTCGATTACTAAACTCTCTGGAACCACGGAATGATAACACATTTAGCTTGAACAATGACGAATCTCATCACTGTTATTTAACATCTATACCAGGGACCAACCACTCCCCGCAAACACAAGGAGTTTCCGTTATACCGATGATCTACCATTAGCGAGTCAAGCGAAATATTTTGCTGTCGAAGCCCACTTGACAGACGTGTTGAGAGAGTTGAGTGCCAACTCTAACAATCCCAGCTACAACTCAACTGCTTGTGTTACATCCTAAGCACATTCAGATACGTCACGTACTTAACAGTACATGGTAAGGGGTACAATTAGTATATATGTCCCTTCCAAAATATCTGCGTATTCTGACGCACGAGAACACGAGCATGAAGGTGGAAGCTAGAAACAATATCCTTCACAAGATCACTGATAGCACGTGGGGTTATCGACGACAAAACCTGATAATGAAGGCACTACCAACAAGTTGGTCGGTCGGTCGGTTGGTTGGTTGATTTGCGTGGTCATCGGTACCAACGGATTAAGGGAGGATGCGGAAGGAAGTCGGTCTTGCGCTTACAGCGGAACCATCCTGGCATCCACCGGAAAAGAGTCAGTAAAATCACGGAAAACCTAAATCAGCATGAACCGTCGTTATAGTGCTGAAGAGTGCGCGTGCCCAGCCTGTTACAGCACCACGCAAACATAGAAGACAAGGTACTAAACAAACTGTAGGCTTATTACAGGTTGTTTGAGACTTATGCAATTTGTGCGACTCTACCTGTTAGTAGGCATAGTGCCACCAGATATTCGTCGTGAAGTAGCTGCCAACGCAAAGAGAGCGAATCAGGCTCATTAGGAAAACCATCTATTACACGGGCACATTCCAGCAGCTTCGTTCTGGAGTTGAAAATCCATGACTAATGTCTAGATACGACACTTCCCTGTGGGTACCCCCAACTGTGACTGCGGAGAATCACAAACCGCGGAACACTCACTCGATTGTCAACTACGCCCAGTACCCTGTACTTAACATTTGCTCGCGACTCCGAGCGCAATTAACGTTGCAAGATTTCTGTCAGCGGTACTTTAACTTTATAATTCTTTCCTTCATTTGCTTTTAATGGTAATTAACATGTATTGTAATTGTTTCTATTGCGAAAAACACAAATATAATAGCTCTATTCGCCTTCGTAGTGTCCCCTCCCCCCCGCCTCTCTCCCAATTACCCCATTAGTCAACTCTGCAGAGCACTGAACAAAGCATTATTATGTGTTAATTTAAATTAAGACATTTTGTCTTTTAAGTAACATTTGTCTGTATGCATAGCCGCTGATAATGAGCTAACGTGCTTGAAACACGATAAAATATGTTAAATTGAACGTAAAATAAATAAATGTGGATGGTAGCAGAAAAATACAAATATTTATTCCACACAGTCACGGTTTCTAAACTTAGCCAGCATAGCCACAATTAATTCAAAAGTACTTAATACTGAATCTCTTTTTTGTACACTTTCTTTTCTTTGAACCCTTTTTCGTCATTTTTCTATCAGTTAGGGTATTTAAGATGATAATTTCCCATCGATTAAATTTTTTAATACAAGTGTATTAGTATTCTTTAGCTTAACATTGCCACACTCCTGCAATATGGCATACTGACGTATTGAAGGGAGTGGCCAAGACAATATCATGTCTGTTGTCAGTTGCGGAGTTCGGATACTGAGGTTAAGGGCAGTTTTAGGCAACTTGCAGAGTTCGTGTGTTGAACAGGCAAAAGTTGCGGAGTTCGCGTGAACCTTTACAGGGGACCTTCCTCTGTTTTTCTACACGTGGTCGTACAATTCACCGAAACACAAACTAATCTTCAAGTCGTTTCATTATTCTGTAAATAACTCTTGATGGTATTTTCAACCATGACTTATGAAACTGTTGATTGAAACAGTTCCTTGGTATATTATTAGATTATTATTGAAGTCTGACCGTATTTCGCTCGTTTCATATATCCCACACACCGGGAGGAAAAGATTTGTCGTGGTTACGAAGACATCACAGTTGAACAAATCTTAGGCAAAAAGGTCACTAACATTAGATTAGTCTGAACAAAGAATTTCTTCTTCTTCTTCTTCTTCTTCTTCTTCTTGTCATGTGTCGTTATGGTTATGCAGTCGTTCCCACCGAATTGACAGGAGTAATGATGAGGATTGGGAAGATCTCTTTCTTTCACTGTGAGGAACAGATTTGTATTTCCCAGAGCCCATGTCTTTCCTCTGTTTTTGTCTAGTGTATTTCTGTTCTGCCTAATACTAGGCAGGCAACTTTCATTCTATTTAGGGGATATTTACGAGTTGCATAATTCCGTTTAGCCGGCCGAAGTGGCCGTGCGGTTAAAGGCGCTGCAGTCTGGAACCGCAAGACCGCTACGGTCGCAGGTTCGAATCCTGCCTCGGGCATGGATGTTTGTGATGTCCTTAGGTTAGTTAGGTTTAACTATTTCTAGGTTCTAGGGGACTAATGACCTCAGCAGTTGAGTCCCATAGTGCTCAGAGCCATTTGAATTCCGTTTAATACTGGGATTGTATGTCTCAGCAAATTTATTTTGTGGCATAATTTTTATGCGTTCTTCTTGATAGCTGCTTTGAGGGTATGTTTCCGTAACGTCTCGCACAAATCTGTAATCTTTTTCCCTTGCATATGCTCCGAGATCCATCGGAAGACGTTATTTTGCATATGCTAATATTTATTGAGATATACCCCTTACTGTACAGTCATACAGTTTTGCAGATCTGTGTAGTCTTAATTTGGTCATCGTCTGTAGATCTGTACTTTTGATAAACGTTGGTATAAATGTCGCCATTTGGATGCATTTAGACCGTTTGTCTTCATGATGCGGCATGAGAAAGAGTTGTCGATTCGACATGATTCATAGTTGTTTAAAGTTGTTGGTCCATGGAATGTTTCTGTACTGATTTCTGGTGTTGACACGTAGTAAAACCTGGAGTGAATCGGTTAAGGATTCATAGAAGGAACCATCCCTAAAATCTCCAGAAGTGCTTTAGGAATTTTCAGATGTAGAAGTAATTTCGAGCGTAACGTAAAGAAGTGTTATAGGACTATTACTGTTCACAGTAAATATAAATGACCTAGTCTGCTCGAAGACTTGTACACAGAGAAGTCGAAACGTTAGAAAATTATGGCAAAATGCAGGAATATCTCCAGAGACCGACGCTTCGTGTAGGATTTGGCAGTTGACCCTCAACGTGAACAAATATTAAGTATTGTACGATTGCGCGATTGCGCAACAAGCACTGGAAACAGTAGCGTCTATTAAATAAATGGGAGTACGCGTACACAGCGTTTTACAGTGGAACGACCACATAAAACTAATGGTAGGAAAGGCAGCTGCCAGACAGAGCATTAGGAGAAACCTTATGTAACGTACAAAACGCTTGTTCAACCGATGCTTGAGTACTGTTCGTCAGTCTGGGACACTTACCATATAGGACTGATAGAAGTAATAGAGAAGATCCAGAGAAGAGTAAGCACATGGAGATTCTCATCCAACTCCCGTGGCAGACATTAAAAGAGAGTCGTTTGTAACATCACAGTTTCATTCTAACGCCTCCAGCGTAGAAAGTATATTTTCCTTACGATATATTTTAAGTATGTTGTCCTCTGAGATTTTTACCAGAGAGATGGCCCTACAGACTCACGTGGTATGTTGCTTTTAAGTGCGAGCAGGTGCCGCCATGTTAGATGCCCTAAAAAATTAGAAGACTACTGTCTACGATGGCTTATTGTTTTTAATTTCTGTCGCGTAACCCAACATTTATTTCAAATAGAAAATGCTACAGTGCTTTCGTAACTAACACGTCAGGTAGGCATTTTCAGATGTTTTTCTGGTCTTAAATGCATATTTGATTCAGTGAGGCGACGCGTTTCGCCTCGTTAATGTAACTTTCTTCTTGTTACACATTTCGAATAACCAAGAAGAGAAGTGATGATGATGAAGTTCCATACTCCTTGACAGAGCGTGCGGGAGGCAATGTCCTAGTGGAGGTGGTTTGCCACTGCCTTCCTCCGACCATAATGGGGATGAATGATGATGAAGACGACACAACAACTCCTAGTCATCTCAAGGCAGGGGAAAATCCCTGTCTCCGCCGGCAATTGATCCGGGGACCCCGTGCTCGGGAAGCGAGAACTCTACCGCGACACCAAGAGCAGCGGATGTGATACGAAAAAGACTGCTTTCGTAATCCAACATTTTCCGTAATACAGACTAATGGAGCTGTTATTTGGTTATATCCACTTTCCGAAAAGGAACGTATTTTGCTACATTTGGTCAGTTTCCAAATTTTCTATCTCACAGAGTTCACCCAGAGAGATTTTCGAGTTGGACTGACGGGAAATCTACAGTCACATGACAGAAGTAAAAACGGTACGGTAGAAGTGAACAGCACAACAAAAACCCATGTATACCAAAGAAAATATTGCTGGAACAACTTCACTTGCGAATGAAATGTGATTCCTTTACACTTTCGATTATAACCAGAATGATTAGTACACCCATAAATGGCACAAGCTGTCGTTTTTGATCAAAACACTTCCAGCAGAAGCTAGTGTTTGGGAGAACTAACACGTCGGACGTCGCCTTCAAGTTTGTTTACGTCAGCACAGCTCACCTTATTACACCTCCACAGCAGAGATTTGAATTGTTACTCTCTCGATTTTCAGTTGTCTTCTCTGCAGAGACGCAGACAGTTTCAAAGTTACTTCTGCTTCACACGCAAATAAGCCAGAAGCATTTCTGGAAAGCTCCGATTTATTCATTTAGTAGCCGTCTTATGAAATCATAGTTTAATGAAATGTTACTGTGGCATATGAAGTACTGACCACGATCATATTAGAATGTATATAGTGCATGATCGATAGAGTGCTCAAAAATAATTGAAGAACAAGGAACGAAATTCTCTCTTTCGTCATTTAACAAAAACTACGAATTCTTTAGGAATTCACATTTGCGGAGCTGTCGAACAGTGACGGAAGGTCAGAGATAAAATAATTATAAACTGCTGATGGTGTACAGCGACCAGACACAAGTAACCTAAAACCAATTTGTGGCTGGTTGCTGTAGACCATCAACAATTTATTTCATATAACATCCACGGTCTCCTATTGTGTCTATATTCGGCAAAACTGCGATAAAGTAATTGTTTCCATACATCGCACATGGACTCTAAAAAGACAAAATATTTATTACTACCAAATTATGACTATTGAACAATATAAAATCTTTTTATCGAGACATCAGACATTTCCATCACGGTGTGATTACTGCTAAAATTCCCAGAACGTATGTTCATAGGCTGCCTGCTGCCCATAGCTCACGAAAAGGCATGAAGGCAAGGTTAGAGAGATTCGAGCCCGCACAGTGGCTTGCCAACAATCTTTTTTCCTATGCACCATTTGCGGCTGGAACAGGAATGGAAAGGAAAGGAAAGGAGTGGCAGTGGTACACAAAGTGCCCTCCGCCATACAAAGTAAGGAGATTTACGGAGTATAGATGTAGATTTAGAAATTACGTTGGTGTGGGCTACAAGAAGGAGGTTAGTTTGATGCAGCTCTCCACGCTACTCTGTCCTGTGCAAGGCTTTTCATCTTTGAATAACTACTGCAACCAACATCCTTTTGTACCTGCCTCCTATGTTCTTCTCCTGGGCTCCCCCTACAAATGTTACAGCCATCGCCTAACACTGTTCTCGAATGCTTAACTGGTGATCCCTTAACGTCTCAGAATGCGTCCTATCAGCCGATTCCTTCTTTTAGTCCCGGCGTACCATCAATTCCAATCAGAACCTCCTTGTTGGTTATATGAAGGGCTTATTTCAATAGTGGTACAAGTCTATTTTTGTTCATTCTGAGATACAGAGTCCTAAAGTTAGAAGAGCGCTGAAAAATCTGCAGTTGAGATACTAGAAAATATATATATATATGGACTTCTACCACTATTGAAATAAGCCCTTCATGTGATCTACCTATCTAATCTTCAGCATTCTTCTGTAGCACAAAATTACAAAAACTTCTCTTCCTTTCTTGTCTGAACTGTTTATCGTCCACGTTTCATTTCCATGCAGGCTACACCCCAGATGAATACAGTACCTTCAGAAAAGACTTCCCAACACTTAAACCTACAGTCGAAGCTAACAAATTTCTTTCTGTAGAAACGTTTTGCTTGTCATTGCCAGTCTGCATTTTATATTCTCTTTACTTCGGCCACCATCAGTTATATTGCTGCCCAAATTGCAAAACTCATCTCCTACTTTTAGTGTCACATTTCTTAATCTAATTCCCTCAGCATCATCTGATTTAATTCAACTACATTCCATTAATCTTGTTTTGCTTTTGTTGACTTTCATGTTACATCTTCCTTTCAAGACACCGTCTATTCTGTTCAACTGAGCTTCCAATTCCATCACTGACTCTGACAGTATTACAATGTCATCGACAAACTTCAAAGTTCATATTTTTTCTCCCTGAATTTTAATTCCATTTGCAAATTTCTCTGTTTTCCTTTACTGCTTGCTCAGTGTACAGTTTGAATAACGTAGGGGATAGGCTACAGCCCTGTCTCACTCCCTTCTCAAGCACCGCTTTCCTTTCGAGTCCCTCGACTCTTACACCCGCCGTCCGGTTTATGTACAAGTTGTACACTGGAGCACCAAAGAAACTAGCATAGACATGCGTATTCAAATACAGAGATACGTAAACAGGCAGAAAAGGCACTGCGGTCGACAACGCCTATATAAGAAAACAAGGGTCTGGCGCAGTTGTTAGATCGGTTACTGCTGCTACAATGGGAGGTTATCAAGAGTTAAGTGGGTTAGAACGTGGTGTTATAGTCCGCGCACGAGCGAGGTATCGATGAAGTGAATATCAGGAATGCGGTAAAACATCAAAGCTCCGACATCGCTGCGGCCGAAAAAATATCATGCAAGAACGGAACCAATGACGACTGAAGAGAACGTTCAACGTGACAGAAGTGCAACCATCCCGCAAATTGCTGCAGATTTCAATACTGCGCCATCAACAAATGTCAGCGTGCGAACCATTCAACAAAACATCATCGATATGGGCCTTCGGAGCCGAAGGGCCCCTCGTGTTCCCTTGAAGACTGCACGACACAAAATTTTACGCCTCGCCTGGGTCCATAAACACCGATATTGAACTGGTGATAACTGGAAACATGTAGCCTGGTCGGACGAATCTGCTTTCAGATTGTATCGAGCGGATTGGCGTGTACGGATATGGAGACAACGTAATGAATCCATGGACCCTGCATTTCAGCAGCTGTCTGTTCAAGCTAGTGGAGGCTCTGTAATGGTGTGGGGCATGTACAGTTGCAGTGACATGGAATCCCTAATACGTCTAGATACGACTCTGACAGGTGACATGTACGTTAGCATCATGTTTGATCACCTGGATCCATTTAGTGTCCATTGTGTATTTTGACGGACTTGGGCATTCCAGCAGGATAATACGACACCTGTTGTTGTTGTTGTTGTTGTGGTCTTCAGTCCTGAGACTGGTTTGATGCAGCTCTCCATGCTACTCTATCCTGTGCAAGCTTTTTCATCTCCCAGTACCTACTGCAACCTACATCCTTCTGAATCTGCTTAGTGTATTCATCTCTTGGTCTCCCTCTACGATTTTTACCCTCCACGCTGCCCTCCAATACTAAATTGGTGATCCCTTGATGCCTCAGAACATGTCCTACCAACCGATCCCTTCTTCTGGTCAAGTTGTGCCACAAACTTCTCTTCTCCCCAATCCTATTCAATACTTCCTCATTAGTTATGTGATCTACCCATCTAATCTTCAGCATTCTTCTGTAGCACCACATTTCGAAAGCTTCTATTCTCTTCTTGTCTAAACTATTTATCGTCCATGTTTCACTTCCATACATGGCTACACTCCATACGAATACTTTCAGAAATGACTTCCTGACACTTAAATCAATACTGGATGTTAACAAATTCCTCTTCTTCAGAAACGCTTTCCTTGCCATTGCCAGCCTACATTTTATATCCTCTCTACTTTGACCATCATCAGTTATTTTGCTCCCCAAATAGCAAAACTGCTTTACTACTTTAAGTGTCTCATTTCCTAATCTAATACCCTCAACATCACCCGATTTAATTCTACTGCATTCCATTATCCTTGTTTTGCTTTTGTTGATGTTCATCTTATATCCTCCTTTCAAGACACTGTCCATTCCATTCAACTGCTCTTCCAAGTCCTTTGCTGTCTCTGACAGAATTACAATGTCATCGGCGAACCTCAAAGTTTTTATTTCTTCTCCATGAATTTTAATACCTACTCCGAATTTTTCTTTTGTTTCCTTTACTGCTTGCTCAATATACAGATTGAACAACATCGGGGAGAGGCTACAACCCTGTCTTACTCCCTTCCCAACCACTGCTTCCCTTTCATGTCCCTCGACTCTTATAGGTGCCATCTGGTTTCTGTACAAATTGTAAATAGCCTTTCGCTCCCTGTATTTTACCCCTGCCACCTACCGATCCAGAATTGCTACGAAGTCGTCCCAGGAACACTCTTCTGAGTTTAAACACTTCCGATGGCCACCAGACACCCCAGAGATTATTGAGTATACCTGGAATGCCTTGCAACGTGCTGTTCAGAAGAGATCTCCGCCCCCTGGTACTCTTTCGGATTTATGGACATGACTGGAGGATTCATGGTTTCGATTCCCTCCAGCACTACTTCAGACGTTAGTCGAGTCCATGTCAGATCGTGTTGCTGCACTTCTGCAAGCTCGCGGTGGCCCTACACGATATTAGGCAGGTGTACCAGTTTCTTTGGCTCTTCAGTGCATATAAACTGTTGTCCAAAAGCAAATGAGGATAGCCAGATGGAGATTTGAACTGCGCTTCTCCTAGTACACGAATGTGGTGCACCTTGCTGGACGTTCGTCACGATTACTACTTGCGTTTCTCCGTAAACAGATTACTGTTAATGGCCAGCCCACTTCCTCTTTGTGCGGTCCAGGACCGTGAGAGCGCCGTCGCGCCCCTGCCGGCTGGCCCGCGGCACTGCCAGAACTGGCGGATCGTGCACGTCGGGTCGACATGATCGTGCACGCGACTCGGGGCTCGCTTCCTTACTGGCGGGGTTCCGCTACGCCGCGCGGCGCAGACTTCGCCAGACCATTTCTCCACCATGAACGCAGGACAAATTTCCTAACGAAATAACATATAGCTGTTGCAAAAAGCTATAGAAATATCGCGAGAAATGCGTGCTTGAACATAAATGTAGGTGCTAGCCAAGTCTGCAGGTTGCTCTGTCGTATTTGACGACGAACGGCGACTGCGCAATGTCCTCAATAAGTTGCAAGTGTCTGCCGTGGTCAGAACGGTGCTCTGTGAAGCTGTGAGTGCATTATGTCGGAGCTAAGTGAATTCGAACGTGGGCAAATTGTTGTTGCTCGTATGGCAGGTGCGTCCGTAACCAGCGGAGGTGTCGTGTTTGCAGTTTCGAAGACTTATTCCGCCCACGGGGAAAGCGGTAAAAATGTTGTCGCTAAGCCACAACGGGGACGAGTGTATGTTGGTTGTCACTGAAAAGAATTGCGATGAAAATTAAGAGGACGACAGCTGCAAAACTGAATGTTGCACTTGCGAACCCTGTTAGCACCAAAACAACAGGAATGGAGCGCACTGAGCAAGGTACTACGAGCTGGAATTCCAGTACCATTCATGAGTGTTGCAAATGCTTGTAACAGAGAAACGTGATGCCGAGGGCATAAAACCTGGACTATGGAAGAATGGTAGAATGTCATTTGGTAGCATGAATATTGTTTCACCCTGTTTCCGATTTGTGGCCGAGTGTACATATCTCCCACGTAATGCACTGACAGCTACACAGAGCACCGTTCTGACCTCGGCTGACACTTGCAACTTATTGAGGACATTGCGCAGTTGCCGTTCGTCGTCAAATACATACATACTTGACGCGGGTTCGGTGATTATTTGGGGACCCATATCCTGGTATTCCATGGGCGCCATGGATACACCGCACGGTCGTGTTACTACCAGAGATTATGTGATCGTTTTTACTGATGAGGACTGTCTCATGGTATAACGTTTGTTCTCCAATGGTGGTGTTGTATTCTAATAAGATACGGCCCATGTTCACACAGATCGCATCGTCCATGACTGATTTTGTGAGCATGAGGATGAACTGTCGCATCTCCTCTGGCCACAACAGTCACCAGAGCTCAATATTATTGAGCGTTTGTGGTCTACTATGGACAAAAGCGTATGTGCTCAATATCCACACCCATCAGTAATACCCACTATCCACACCCATCATTAATACCTGAACTTGCTATTATTTTGCGCCAACACGGTATAACACTCCCTTGAAAACTACACAATACCTGCTTTTATCCATCCCGAGAAGACTGGAAGCTCTTCTGAATTCCAGTGGTTTTCCTACGCTGAATTATATATGGTAATCTGTTGTGTTTATGATGTTCCCATATTTTTATGCACCACCAGTAGCCATATCCGCCTCCATAGCCGAGATTACCGACGCACTCAAGTGTGGCGGTGCTCGACCGTAAGTGATTCGAGTCCTGTTGGTTGAACAAATTTCCGTCATCAGTATTTGGCAGGCAAGGGTAGGAGAGGTGATGGCGTGAAGTTCAAGATCATCAGACTGTGTGCCTAGGTTTCCAGACTTCTCCGAGGTGATTGTTTGATCCAGTGTAGCCGGCCGCTGTGGTCGAGCGGTTCTAGGCGCTTCGGTCTGGAACCGCGCTGCTGCTACAGTCGCAGGTTCGAATCCTGCCTCGGGCATGGATGTGTGTGATGTCCTTAGGTTACTTAGGTTTAAGTACTTCAAAGTCTAGGGGACTGTTGACCTCAGATGTTAAGTCCCATAGTGCTTAGAGCCATTTTTTTGACCCAGTGTAACGGGTATTTCATGAGGTTACGGGACTACAGCTGGACAGCGTTGACATGTTGCCAGGATATTTCGGCTGACAACCAGGAAGCCGTATTCAGGGAGTTTTACAACGAAGGCTACTGGCGCACGTCATAGGCAATACTGGAGGCAGAATCCTGAAGAGATATTAAGTTAAGTCATCTTCCGGCTGTCTACAAAGGCCTGCTGTGATCTTCTCAGCTCGCTATAAGATGATCTGGATTTACGGAAGTCACAGACAACCATTTCAGCGTGGCAACGCTTATATTGGTCAAAGGACACGCAAGACAGATGAAAAGTACTGGGAACATGATCGTCCCACTCATCTTTCGCAGCACAGTAAACAGCCCGCAGCTCAGGATTGTACTTCGACGGGACATTCTATGGATCCTGCCACGAAAATATTGGCCACGATGAGATCCTTCTTTCTTTTTCCCCCTATCATTCCGTTTAGTAAGAGGGTCCGATTTTTCAGAATTTTGCAAATTTCATTTAACTTTGTGGCCAGATGTTCTTCTAACGCCACAGTCGTTATGTAACAAAATGGGAGAGGGGAGTGGGGTGTGGAAGGTCGCTTACGCCACCTGTCTGTAAATCGTATGAAGTTTGTTCTGCGTTACCATTTTCTAACGATTTGTATATAGTACTCTCTGAGGGGAACTTGAGGAACAGTCCAGCATTTACCTCAATTTGCGTGGGAAACCATCTAAAAACACATTCCGGATGACCAGCGTACCAGCCCACGACCGTTAGTTAACTCGCCGCACGGATTCCGTCCAGGCTGCGCGCAATTTTCTGTCCCGCAGGCTCGCGCGCTGCGCTTTACATCTGGATTTCAATTATTAAGGAATATGTGAAAATACGGAACTTACTGGCAGATTAAAGTAAGTGGTGGAAGTAGAGCTGTGAGGACGGGTCGTGAGTGGGTAGTTCAGTCGGTAGAGCACTTGCTGGCGAAAGGCAAAGGTTCCGAGTTCGAGTCTCGGTCCCGCACACAGTTTAAATCTCCCAAGAAGTCTCAGTTCGGTGCACACTCCGCTGCAGATCGAAAATGTCATCCTGTGGAAGAACGTCTGGTGTAAAATACGAGGGTAATCCCAAAAGTACCGTCTCCTATTTTTTTATAAGTACATAGAGCCTGTTTATTTCTACAATGGTTTACATAAGTTTACAGCTTGAACATTTAGCTATTTTTCGACGTAATCACCATTTCTGTCGATGCATTTTTGTAGACGCTGTGGCAGTTTTTGTATGCCCATGTCATACCAGCTCGCCGCCATGCTGTTCAGAAAGTTATCAACCTCTTCTCTCACCGCCGGCCGGAGTGGCCGAGCGGTTAAAGGCGCTACAGTCTGGAACCGCACGACCGCTGCGGTCGCAGGTTCGAATCCTGCCTCGGGCATGGATGTGTGTGATGTCCTTAGGTTAGTTAGGTTTAAGTAGTTCTAAGTTCTAGGGGACTTATGACCGCAGCAGTTGAGTCCCATAGTGCTCAGAGCCATTTGAACCATCTTCTCTCACCTCGTCGTCGGAGCTGAATCGCTTTCCGGCCAAATGTTCTTTTAACCTAGGGAACAGGTGATAGTCACTGGGCGCCAGGTCAGGACTACAGGGTGGGTGGGTGATTATGTTCCACTGAAACTGTTGCAGGAGAGCAGCGGTTTGCCGAGCTATGTATGGGCGAGCGTTGTCACGGTGAATGTGTACGCCCTTGTTCAACATTCCTCTTCTCGGGTTCTGAATTGCCCGTTTGAGTTTTTTCAGAGTCTCACAGTACCTGTTCCAGTGGGCATTAAGTCGACCAACAATACCCCTTTCAGATCCCAAAAAACGGTTGTTATGACTTTACCGGCAGACTGTTTGTTTAAATTTCCGCGGCTGTGGCGAAGAAGGATGCCGCCGATGGCGTGATTGTTGCTTGGTCTCAGGTGTAAAGTGGTATGCCCAGGTTTCGTCACCCGTGACAATTGAGTCCAGAAAGTTGTCCTGTTCGGCTGCAAGTCGATGAAGAAATGCGCGGGAAGCATGTGGTCCTTAGTCAGGACCCATTTTGCGCACACCTTCCGGTAGTTCTGTGTTTCCGTTAAAATTCTGTAAGCGGTGCTTCGGGAAACCTTAGGAACCAACGTGCAGAGATCGTCCAAAGTCATCCGCCGATCTTCACGCATGCTTTGCTCAACCTTAACATTGTCTCCTCAGAAATTAACGGTCTCCCGCTCCTTTGTTCGTCGTGAAATTCGGTCCAACCAGCTGCAAATTCTCTATACCACTTGACGAACATTTTTGACATCCATGCACTACTCACCATACACTTCCGTCAATTGGCGGTGGATTTCAATCGGCGCAGTGACCTTTGCGTTCAAAAACCGAATAACTGCGCGATTCACACTTGGCGGTACCGAGCGAGGTGGCGCAGTGGTTAGCACACTGGACTCGCATTCGGGAGGACGACGGCTCAATCCCGTCTCCGGCCATCCTGATTTAGGTTTTCCGTGATTTCCCTAAATCGTTTCAGGCAAATGCCGGGATGGTTCCTTTGAAAGGGCACGGCCGATTTCCTTCCCAATCCTTCCCTCACCCGAGCTTGCGCTCCGTCTCTAATGACCTCGTTGTCGACGGGACGTTAAAAACTAACCACCACCACCACCACACTTGGCGGTGACATCCAACGGGAGCTCCATTCTCAACGGCTGCCAAGCCAAGACTGAGCGCCTCAGCGCGGCGTGTGCATGTTTACACACAGCGCGTGAAGCACTCTTTCATAATAGTGTGACCACCTGACACACAGAGTTCTGTACTTATAAAAAAATAGGAGACCTTAATTTTGGGATTACCCTCATATTATTAACCGTTATGGCAGCTTTCGACTTGATAAGACATGGGATCCGTTAATTGTAATAAGTTATTCCGCGGTTCCACGTCTATCAAAAATTAATTTTATTATTTCGACCACTGCATTTTAACTCCGAGAGCTCGCAACTTGAGAGAGGGCGTGCACGCAGTATCCCCGCTATGCATGTGCCGGCGGCGACCCGTGCGCATGCGCTACTGCACCACTTTTTGGTATAAACCTAACGACGCGTATCAGCAATTGCCAGTGTAAAACTAATCCGAAGACGGCTGCCTGGTTTAAGCCGAAATTTCGTGGTAGGATATTGATGCCATTCGGATGAAACCCCGGAACTTCGTTGAAGGACTGTCCACAGTGTCTCTTGGGAGTGAGTCCTTGAGACACTGCTGACGGTGATCCGTCCATCAGATGGGGCCGTTAAGCAGGACGCCTCCCTTTGGCGGTATTCGAGAAGCGCAGGCAGCATCGGGTTTCACCCGTTCCCTTCTCTCATCATCATACAACACAACCGTAACACATCCTTTTTCCTCATTCCTCTTCAAAATAGCTCAAATGGCTCTGAGCACTATGGGACTTAACATCTGAGGTCATCGGTCCCCTAGAACCAACTACTTAAACCTAACTAAACCTAAGGACATCACACACATCCATGCCCGAGGCAGCATTCGAACCTGCGACCGTAGCGGTCGCGCTGTTCCAGACTGAAGCGCCTAGAACCTCTCGGCCACACCGGCCGGCTCATTCCTCTTCCTTTCCCTTCAGTCGTACTGCCTGAAAAAGCTCCGAAAGCTTTCCTTAAGTTTTACGAACTTCCAGCATGCTGCAGTATTTGTTGGGCAGCAACTTGTGTGAAGCAGTACAACGGAAAAATGTACAGTTACGCTCTGTAACTGCTCATCCGCACTTTGCTATGCGCATATGTTTGTTATCCTCTTACATGCTCTGTCTTCTTCCATTCTGACCACTTGCCCTGCCCACCGCAGTCTTCTTGTTTTAATGGTAGTGACACTGTCAGGTTCTTTAAAAAAGTGTTGGAGTTCTGCATTCGTACGTATGCGCCAACCTTCGTGATTATATATTGGGCCACATATTTTACGTAGCACCTTTTTCTCCCAAATGCTAAGGATCCTTTCCTCATTTACAGTCATGGTCCACGTTTCGGCACCATACGTAACAACTGGTCTTATAATTGTTTTATAAATGAGGATTTTGGATTTTCGTGATAGAAGCGAACTCCTAAGCATGGGTAATGCAGCAAAGTAGCATCTGTTACCTGCTGCTATTCTGGCTTTCACCTGTAAGAGGATTTTTGATGGCAAGGCTGGAGGCAGATGGCGGAGGGGACGCCCCAGAAAGAGATGGGTGGATGGAGTTGAAAAAGACATAAAAAAAGCTGGGTGTCAGAGAATAGAGACGGAAAGCCATGGATCGGATAGAATGGCAGGATATTGTGATGCAGGCCAAGGCCCTTCAAGGGCTGTAGAGCCGAGGAGTAAGTAATATGTTTGTTATCTTGACAGCACTCTTTTATTTTGGGAAATACGATTTTGATTATCGGGATGGTTAGAAAACATGTCCCGACCCAAAACCAGTCAAACACGTAAATAAAAGTGAAATATCGAATACTGAGTGTTTCTCCTTTTGTTCTCTCATTTTTGCTTGGCGATTAAATACTTTTATCCATCCAGTTATGTTTTGAAACATTATATTGCACTTTACATGCTTCCATTACAATCACGCACACTCTAGATATACATATACAACACAGCTCCCACATATCATCACCGGAGGGGGCCAATGTGCGCCGAGGAAGAACACGTTTTCCGAAAGGCGGCTGAACCCACCCCGTGGGATTTCACAGCCAACAGTACCATACGACATTTGATATTTCAGTCTTAATGAAAACTTCTTTCCGCACTCAGCCACTCACAAATTTTGCTTGATACCGCATACGATCGCACTTCTGATAATAAGCGTGGATGTGATACTGAGTCAAATGCTTTTCGGAACTCGAGAAATGCGTCATCACACTGACGGCGCTGATCCAATGTGAGAAAATGAGAGCTGAGTTTCACGTGATATGTGTTTTCGGAATCCATGCTGGTTGGCATGGAGGAAGCCATTCTGTTCAAGGTACCTCATTACGTTTGAGGTTTGAATGTGTTCTAAGATTCTACAAGAAACGAATTCAATAACATTCTACTGGACAGTAGTGTTGTGAAAAACTTCTGCAACAATTCTTGTTGACAGGTGTGAGCTTTGCTCTCTTCTAACTATTGGGCGAGAGTTTTTATTCGAGGGATCTACGGTAGATTATCGTTAAAAGAGGGGCTAACTCAGTCGCCGTCTTCGATAAGGTCTACGTCGCCGAGACCTACGGTGTAAATAGACAGTCGCAGTAACACAGGAGAAGCTCGTTACTCTGAATGCGCAGGCAGTTTGTATCACATCGAACTACAGATTCACGTAAAGATACAAGTTTACACTCACTTGGCGACAGATCGCCTTGAACCTTGCCGAGATGGTCGCCGCCAGATAGCTCCGCTGCTCGAGCGTATTTCATCCCGAGTTCCATTTACTACTTCGCCAGCGGAGGCGGTCGCCGGCCATTAGGAGGACCGCAGGTGACAAGCAGGGAGCAGAGTCTGACGCGACACACAGGTTTCCGGTCGTAGATCGCTCACAGGCCGTGCCCACCTGCCCACGCGAAATCCTCCGCTGGCTTGCTGTTCTTATATGGATGGCAATAAACAGCAACCGCCACAGAGGCGGTATTACAAGTCTTCGCCACTATCGGAAGCTACTCGCATGCTAGGTCTCACAGCATCAACGGCTCCTCATTCATTCTCTGAACTACTTACACGGTCCAGTCACATTACTGCGACCACCTGTCAATAGCCTGAGCAACCAACTTAGCGCAGACAGCTGCGAGGCGGGCAAGAAAAAAGTCAGTCAAGGACGTTCTGGAAGATATCGACAGGAATGTGGAGCTATGCCGACTACAGTGCCATGGCACAAAAACCCCTATCGAGGTGAACCCATAGATACTCGACTGGGTTTAAATGCGGGGAGATGGTGGTCAGGCAAGTACGGTAAACTCATCCTGGTGCACTTCGATCCACGCTTTGTACACCGTGAGCTGTGTAACGCATTGCTTTGTCCTCTTGGCAGATGCCATGACGCCGAGGAAAAAACGAAACAACAAAAGAACTGTATTTTGGGTTGGATTTTGCCTTCCAGAATGATGAGATCACCAGGGAAAGCGACGAAAACATTCCCCAGACCATAACGCTTCCTCCTCTGGCCTGGTAACTTCCGACAATCCAACGGCCATCTGCCCGACAGAGTCACCTGTTGCCACTCAGTGGACAGTTGCGGTACTGGTGCGCAAATTCCAGCCTTCGTCGCCGATTAACAGTGGTGAGCATGGGTGCATGACTGCTGTGGCGATCCAAACGTTCGCTGAACGGTCGTTGAGGAGACACTGTTGGTTGCTCTTTGGTTCATTTGGGTGGTCAGTTGCACGTCTCTTCGTCTGTACACATCACCACTTCTGTCGTTCACCCCTACATCTATGGCCCGGTGTGCATCACATTTTCCTCGGCGCCGGTCTATGATAGCGCCATTTTGTAATGCACAGTGTACTTTAACGACGGCGGCAAGCGAAAGGTTTATAAACTTAGCCGTTTCGCAAATACTTACACCCCCTGGCCCGGTAACAAATGACCTTGCTCTTTTGGACGTCAGATAAATCGTCCCGTTTCCGTATTACGACGACTTCATTGTTTTCCGTGTTTTATATACCCTCCACTGCTAGTGCTGCCAGATGCTGCCTGTGAGTAATTCTGCACGTTGACGTCGAACATAGGTGGTGTGTATGATGTGACTCATCATGTTCTGACGGGGAATTATTTAATCGATAAAATTACGGAAATTCAGCTGTAGCCTACCCAGAACTAAAGACATTTTTTGGACGGATAATAAATGTAATGATAATCAAGCAAGGAAGAATAAGATGAGCTGGCCTTGACAGAGTTGGCCACAAATCGTCAATAGCAAATCCTTAGACTTTGTTTTCCCTTGCGTAAAGGTGGTCAGTTGCGAACCTGACTAATATGTACTATCCATGCGTCAGTTTACATTTGCAGTTTGAGGTTATGTTGTTTGTTGTTATTTGAAAAACTGTGAATAGGAATTTAACTACAGAACAATTGTATTTGTTTTTCAAACACTATAGAAACATGACCATAATTATGATTTTTTTGATTTGTCTGTGTAACGTTTTCCAAACATCCAATCTAAATCTCGACAAGGAATTCACAAATTAAATTTAATATTTGCAGACAATGGGTTGGTAGTGAAGATTCCTCGTTCGCGTTGGCAAAAATCTGTTACTATGGAACAGAATCTTAATATTGTTACGGAGTGTTTTGTGCAATCACCAACTAAATCTGAAAGAAAAGCGTCAAAGGAGAATGGAATAGCCAGAAAAAGCCCACAAAGAATTCAGAAAATGCTGAAATTGGGGCCATATAGGCCTACTTTACTTTAAGACCTAAATGAAGATGATCTGGACAAGCATACGGAAGACCGCGCGTTGTACACAATGCGACAAGAATACGATCCCAAGTTTTACAAAAGCATCTTTCGAGCGACGAAACAACTTCTAAGCTAAATGGCAGAGTGAAAAGACACAGCTGTGAAGCCCGTGATTCTACTAGAATTCTCCTGGCGTGAGTGTATGGACAGGGATATTTGCCGATGGTCTCATCAGGTCTTATTTTTTAACGGTATTGTCAGTTCTGTAAAGGACCTAGATATGCTTCAAGAAGGTTGTTAAAACTGGAAAATAATCCATTTTTTGAAACATATGCAGCCGGTCAAGGAAAAGTTTTGGCAACAAGATGGAGCACCGCCGCATTATGGAGTTACTGTGAGAGACTTTCTGCATAAAAACTTTAATGAATGGATTGGCAGACAAGTTTCTACTGAACAGTCTCATGATCCTCAGATATCACACCCACGGATTTTTCAGTTCGGTGTATACAAAAAAATGAGGTTTGTTCCGTCGAGATTCGTGCTTTTGAACATTTGAAGGAACGACTTCAGTCAGAATTTGGATATCTACGGTCACGGAAGATTTGCGACAAAATTTGTAAATCAGTGTTTAAAAAATGTAATGTTTGCTTAGAGCAGCGCGGAAACCACGTTGAACATCTTATGTAGTTTCAATGAACACTACACGTATTTCTCGGCTGATAATAAATTTGCGTTTTCATTTATTCAGTATTATTGCATCAAACGCATTTTTGACAACTGACTTTGGCACAGACTACAAAGAACAAGCGAGGAAGTCTGAGTATTAAAAAAGTGATTATAGGAAAGCCCGGGTTGAGAAGTAGAAGAGGAGGAAAAGGTGGCTTGAAGATATGGGAGAGGACCTCAGATGACAGGGAATCAGGAACTGAAAAGGGAAAGCAATGGATAGAGACGAATGGAACCAGATACCAAAGGAGTCCAACATTCTACAAGGACTGTATCGCCGACCAGTGGGTAAGTAAGCCGTAACCAAAATTAATAGAGAATATGTCCTCCAAAATAGGTCGCATTCTCTCTGAACATAAAGTCAAGGTTAATTTTCTGCTATCCTCAACGACATACAAGCTCGTGGGATCTATGAAGGATGAGTTGTTTCCATGAGAGGCAGTGTGGATTTTGTATACGAAGCGTACTTGACGTACAGTTCACGAAAGATTCGTGCATCATTGTTGCTATGCCCGTCTGCTAAATCCTAATAATTCTACCGTTGACAAGCATTGTATTTAGATAGGCCAAGCTGTGGACTACGAGAACACTCAGGTTTTAACATCTGTCTCCTGAGATTTGATGTTGTGGGAATTGATTGAAATATGTTCGACTAGTGATTTAATTAATCATGATGATGCATTCAATCCTGCTAAAATGTGGAATCCGGTAGAAGTCAGATCTCACAGACGACCAGAATTTGAGACACAACATTCTTTAGCGTACATCTCTGCCGCCCGCGTGGTACATCTTCCATGACCGTGGTCTGAAGTTATTTTATGAATAATTGAGAACTTCAATTAGGGTGACAGTACGCTGACTTGAGCCAACCCCTACAATAAAAGGGGCCAGTGTCGTAACCAGCGTGCCGTTTCATTGGGCCCTGATCTGTGATGAGGGGCCTAAGCAGAGGATGAGAAAGAGTGCTTTTAGTGATAACCTGAAAGTTAATACATGCGATAAAAACTCTAAATCTAGTTATTTCCAGACCAGGAAACAGCCACAAAATTAGACAGGCGTCAGATCCTGTTCTATAAGCGGCAGGCAAATAGTTTCCGTTCCAAGGTCGTACAGTCCAGAATAGGTGTGCCAATCAGGCAAACTCGCCGTGAGCACTGAGGCAGTCGTCCCACCAAAGCACTAAGCTGAAGATACCCGACTAGTAAAACATCGTGTCTTGTTGCGTGAGGAAGTCCGTAACTGCCTGCCGCACATCCTCGTCCAACAAGAATTTTGACCCCTCAAGGTCTTTATGAGAGACCGAAGGCATGATAATCGCATGGGGAGAGATGAGAACTATAGGGTGCGTGCTCGACTGTCCTCCATTTGAACTGGTGTAACTTCTGTGATACGCCATTTGTGATACAGCGACGTGCGTAATCACGAAGCAGCAGTACCCCTCAGTGCACCATTCCACAACGGTGTTTTTCGACATACATGCTGCCCCATACATTTTTTTCATTCTTCGATGGATGTCTATTGGTGTTTGTCCTTCAGCAGTCGACAAAAAATAGCTGCACATTCGCCCTCTTTGGATGCATTTGGTAATAACATCGCCATAGTTTAGGTTTCCCCATTTATCGCACGCACGTCGGAAAGACACGAATGCCGTACTAATTCCTCGTCTACATGTAGGTGCTTATATGCCAGCGTCAGAGTCGCGCTACGTTGCATATACACATGAAGCAATGCCTTCAAACGGAAACTATTTGATCCTCCCCGATAAAGTGTCATATTTTGAAGTAATGTGTTTAATACTCTTAAACGAACAGGACGTACTATCAGAGTGAGCCGTCTTTTTCACAATATCTCGTTTGCACTGTGGCGTCAGCATGAATACGAGAAACAAGCCCGCAACAGAGGTTCGTTGTGGCTTACCGCAGCCAGTACCGTATTTCCGTGGGATTTCGTGCCACTGAAATCAAATTCCGCATTCCTCGGGGTGCTGCGGTTTTACCAGCTCGACCTTTGTTTTTAGCGCTTCGATCATTTTTAGCGACCTTCAAACTGGAGATTCACGTTTCACAACTTCCAACATGTTCGACCTTCAAGTAAATCTACGTGAGGTATATCCTGAGTTGCATCTGTATATACTAAGCGGCAGAGCAATCTGATTCTTCGTGCAACAAGCCACTGCGATTCACAAAATTGCGGAAATTCATCCGTAACGCAATTTTAGCTGCCGCTAACATTTCGATTCTACAACAACGTTGAGCCATCTTTGGAGCCAGCTGCATAGTCTGACGATAAAGTGCTACCGTCAACCTTATATGTCGGAAACAAAAGCAAAAATGTATGAATACATGGCATATCCCAGAGAAAGAAATACCGCACGGGCAGCAAATATATATGCTACCGTAGTGCCCTCGCTGAATTATAATGTGCGTCCGGTAAATGGTGTCAGAAAATAAAGGAAACAAGAATTACAAACCAAATACTTTTACCGCAATTAGCTACAAAACACTTCGGGCATCCTTTGTAATTGGAAGCTGTCAGCAAACGCTTCTCCCGAAATCGCTCGAAGCACTGTGGTCACGCGTCGTTGGATGTCCACGTCATGAGACCTGTGCTACCAATACGACCATGGTGTTCACCACCCTCTCAAAAAAGCCATCTGACAAAATCCAAGATAAAGACAATGTTTATCGCCTTTTTCAACAGCAAGGGCTTCTTACATCATGATTTCTACCCGAAGGAGGTGTGGTGAACACTATTACCACCGTGTCACTCACTGTTACTTGGTCTCCAGGTCGCACAGGTGGCATCAGGCACGTAATGATGTGTACATCCAATAACGCGTGACCACGATGCTTCGAGCGATTCCACAAGAAGCGTTTGCTGACAGTTTTCAACGGCTTTACAAAGGACGCCAGAATTGTGTTGTACTTGATGGCGAATAGTTTGAATGCCTATATTTCCCGAGACCATTCACCGAACTTCTCTGATGCAGCTTCTATCTTGAGTCAAAAATGCTGGTCGATATGGGAACAATATCGTTGTTTGTGAGATCTAACTACAGCCAGTTCTGGACTCATCGAGCTTGAAATCATCATCACGATTGATTGAAACACTGGACAAATGTGTTTCATTGGCTTTCCTGTAAACTGAATTCCAGACGGATGAATCCGATATTAAAATATGGACGTTCACGTAGCTGGCAGCGTGGCCTGCCTCAATACAGTGCTTCTCCACTCCAGGCTGTAGCTGGTGGGATAATGTCGATGTTCCACGCAACTTTATCGAGCTGATCGTAAAGTACGCCCGATATGTGACAATCCACATTGACATGGAATCTTATACTCGTTCGCTTTCTATAGTATCAAGTCGACCTACACTGAACCAGCGACCGTGGCTATTTCGGTGTTGGTTGGAAAAAAAAAACAAAAAAAAAACACCTTGAAATTAGAGAGGATACGACGTACTTTAGACTGCAGATTCGCTATGAGCGTTAGGAAGGGCATGGACTTGAACTTTCCCTCTTCAGTTCTGGAGGCGAGACACTCACAAACGGGTTGAACTGGAAAACCTTTTGTATTTCCTGTGATGGACAGCAATTACGTTCAGTCCATACGGCTGGCTCCGAAATGTTAGCGAAAGATAAAGTTTGATTACGGCTAAATTCCTGCAATTTTGTGCATCTACACTACTGGCCATTAAAATTGCTACACCACGAAGATGACGTGCTACAGACGCGAAATTTAACCGACAGGAAGAAGGTGCTGTGATATGCAAATGATTAGCTTTTCAGAGCATTCACACAAGGTTGGCGCCGGTGGCGACACCTACAACGTGCTGACATGAGGAAAGTTTCCAACCGATTTCTCATACACAAACAGCAGTTGACCGGCGTTACCTGGTGAAACGTTGTTGTGATGGCTCGTGTAAGGAGGAGAAATGCGTACCATCACGTTTCCGACTTTGATAAAGGTCGGATGGTAACCTATCGCGATTGCGGTTTATCGTATCGCGACATTGAAGCTCGCGTTGGTCGAGATCCAATGACTGTTAGCAGAATATGGAATCGGTGGGTTCAGGAGGGTAATACGGAACGCCGTGCTGGATACCAACGGTCTCGCATCACTAGCAGTCGAGATTACAGGCGTCTTATCCGCATGGCCGCAAAGGATCGTGCAGCCACGTCTTGATCCCTGAGTCAACAGATGAGACTGTTTGCAAGACAACAACTATCTGCACGAACAGTTCGACGACGTTTGCAGCAGCAGGGACTCTCAGCTCGGAGACCATGGTTGCGGTTACCCTTGACGCTGCATCACAGACAGGAGCGCCTGCGATGGTGTACTCAACGACGAACCTGGGTGCACGAATGGCAAAACGTCATTCTTTCGGATGAATCCAGGTTCTGTTTACAGCATCATGATGGCCGCATACGTGTTTGGCGTCATCGCGGTGAACGCACATTGGAAGCGTGTATTCGTCATCGCCATACTGGCGTATCACCCGGCGTGATGGTATGGGGTGCCATTGGTTACACATCTCGGTCACCTCTTGTTCGCATTGACGACACTTTGAACAGTGAACGTTACATTTCAGGTGTGTTACGAACCGTGGCTCTACCCTTCATTCGATCCCTGCGAAACCCTACATTTCAGCAGGATAATGCACGACCGCATGTTGCAGGTCCTGTATGGGCCCTTCTGGATACAGAAAATGTTCGACTGCTGCCCTGGCCAGCATATTCTCCAGATCTCTCACCAATTCAAAACGTCTGGTCAATGGTGGCCGAGAAACTGGCTCGTCACAATACACCAGTCACTACTCTTGATGAACAGTGGTATTGTGTTGGGCAGCTGTACCTGTACACGCCATCCAATCTCTGTTTGACTCAATGCCTAGGCGTATCAAGGCCGTATTACGGCCAGAGGTGGTCGTTCTGTGTATTGATTTCTCAGGATCTATGCACCCAAATTGCGTGAAAATGTAATCACATATCAGTTCTAGTATAATATATTTGTCCAATGAATACCCGTTTATCATCTGCATTTCTTCTTGGTGTAGCAATTTTAGTGGCCAATAGTGTAGTAATACACCGTCAATACGTGAACATTCATAACAAGCCACTGTATTTACTCGTACATGTGCCAGACTTATTTCAATTGATCTGTTAGCTGTTTCAATTCCTAATCTACACTGTTTAGCAGAACTTACAGACGGAAGTAACTTTCGGACGATGTGTTACTGTTAATTAACATAGCTCGCTGGAACGTGGACCATACATAGAAAGAAATGCAACACATAGAACAGGAAGGAAACTGATAGAAATATGCAATGAGATGAACAGAAATGACACTTACTCATAGAAAATACTTATGCTGAAGTCAACGCGATTCAGGATGTCCCATGAATATTAAAAAAGGAGGAACAAGGTTCTTAGTAGAATGAGAGATCATCGCAGATGGCAATGAAGGCTCTGCAACGTGCTCCGTACTGGCTACAAGGTTGGTAATGAGTCCTTGTGGTAGGGCGTTCCACCCCTCAACAAGCGCGCTTCACAACTGCTGATGGTCATTGGTGCATGTGCACTTGCTGCAGTAGCCCTCTCCAATGCATCCCACGTGTGCTCGGTGGGATTTATGCCGGGGAGTTTGGTGGTCAGAGGAAGTGTTTGAACTCAGAAGAGTGTTCCTGGAGCCAGTCTGTAGCAATTCTGGACATGTGGGGTGTCGCATTGTCCTGCTGCAATTGCCCAAGTCCGTCGGAATGCACAATAGACACGAATGGATGCAGGTGATCAGACAGGATGCTTACGTACGTGTCACTTGTCAGAGTCGTATCTGAACGTATCAGGGGTGCCATATCGTTCCAACTGCACACGCCCGCCGGCCAATGTGGCCGAACGGTTCTAGACGCTACAGTCTGGAACCGCGCGACCGCTACGGTCGCACGTTCGAATCCTGCCTCGGGCATGGATGTGTGTGAAGTCCTTAGTTAGGTTTAAGTAGTTCTAAGTTCTAGGGGACTGATGACCTCAGACGTTACGTCCCATAGTGCTCAGAGCCATTTGAACCATTTTTTGCACACGCCCCACAACATTACAGCCTCCACCAGCTTGGTTCAAATGGCTCTGAGCACTATGGGACTTAACATCTGAGGTCAACAGTCCCCTAGAACTCAGAACTACTTAAACCTAATTAACCTAAGGACATGACACACATCCATGCCCGAGGCAGGGTTCGAAACTGCGACCGTAGCGCTTAGAACCGCTCTGCCACAGCAGCCGGCCAACTAGTTTGAAAAGCCCCTGCTGACATGCAGGATCCATGGATTCATGAGGTTGTCTCCATACCCGTTCATGTCCATCCGCTCGATATAATTTGAAACGAGTCTCATCCGACCAGGCAACCTGTTTCCAGTCATCAACAGTCCAATGTCGGTGTTGATGGGCCCACGCGAGGCGTAAAGCTTTGTGTCATGCAGTCATCAAAGGTAGACGAGTGGCCCTTCAGCTCCGAAGCCCATATCAATGATGTTTCGTTGAATGGTTCGCACGCCGACACTTGTTGATGGTGCAGCACTGAAATCTGCAGCAGCGGAAGAGTTGCACTTTTGTCACGTTGAAATATTCTCATCAGTCACCGTTGGTCCCGTTCTTGCAACATCTTTTTCCGGCTGCAGTGATGTCGGAGATACGATGTTTTATCGGATTCCTGATTTTCATGGTACTCTCGTGAAATGGTCGCACGGGGAAATCCCAACTTCATCGCTAACTCGGAGATGCTGCGTTCCATCGCTCGTGCGCCGACTTAACACCGCGTTCAACCTCACTTATATTTCGATAACCTGCGATTGTAGCGGCAGTAACCGATCTAACAACTGCGCCAGACACTTGTCGTCTTATACAGGAGTTGCCAACCGCCGCGCCATATTCTGCCTGTTTACATATCTATATATTTGAATACGCATGCCTATACCAATTTCGCCGGCCGGTGTGACCGAGCGGTTCTAGGCGCTTGAATCTGGAACCGCGCGGCCGCTACGGTCGCAGGTTGAAATCGTGCCTCGGGCATGGATGTGTGTGATGTCCTTAGGTTAGTTAGGTTTAAGTAGTTCTAAGTTCTAGGGAGTGATGACCTCAGATGTTAAGTCCCATAGTGCTCAAGCCTCTATACCAGTTTCTTTTGGGCTTCCGTGTATGCCATTTATGTACTGTACCAAAACCAGTGAACCGTAGTTTTCGTAGAGCGCAACTCTAACGGCAAGCCTATGTAACGTGCTAATGTGTTTCTATGCCGTGCTGTTTACCGTAGATTCGTATTGCAAACTGGCAACATTTCGTCGAAACGAGCGTGGCAGCGCGCCGCGAGGACGGGGATCTGCGCGGCGTTGCTGTGCAGCGGAGGCGCCGCCAGCCGCCAGCCGCCGGCCGCCGGCCGCAGAGGGCCTGCCCTGCAGGAGCGGCCGGCTGCATGTGCATCCCGGCCGTGCAGCGGGCAGCTCAGCCCCAGCAGCCGCCGGCCGCTGGCTGGCTGGCGGGCGGTCACTCACCCCGGCGCAGCCCGCGCCGAGGTCACGGCGCGCTCCGTCCGGGCCCCAGCCCTCAGGCCTGAGGCGCGCACTCCTCAAATGTCACACCACACACCACCACACGCTGCTTTGTTGGCCGCACATTTTACGTCGATGACCAAAAACATTATGACCACCTAAAATAGCGTGTAAATCACGTGTGGAACGGAATACGGCGGCGATCGGCGTTGCACTGTTTCGACAACTCCAACAGGTTTCCGGAGGTAAACTATCTCATCAAAAGTTTTCAGACACCAATTAGTACATCTACATCTACACGGACACTCTGCAAATCACATTTAAGTGCCTGGCACAGAATTCATCTAACCACCTTCACAATTCTCTATTATTCCACTACTATTCCACTCTCGTACAGCGCGGAAAGAGCGAACAACTATAGTTTTCCGTATGAGCTTTGATTTCCCTTATTTTTTTCCCCCTATGTAGGTCGGTATCATCAAAATATTTTCGAATTTGGAGGAGAAAGCTGGTGATTGGAATTTCGTGAGAAGATTCCGTCGCAACCAGAAACGCCTTTCTTTTAATGATCTCCAGCCCAAAATCCTGTACCATTTCAGTGACACTATCTCCCATATTTCGCGATAATACAAAACGTGCTGCCCTTCTTTGAACTTTTTCGATGTGCTCCGTCAGTCCTATCTGGTAAGGATCCCACACCGCGCAGCAGTATTCCATAAGCACGCAATTTCACTACAAGCCGCTTGTGTGGTACAGTGTCAAAAGCCTTCCGGAAATCCAGAAATACGGAAACGATCTGAAATCCCTTGTCAATAGCACTCAACTGTGCGTCAATAGACCGTTTTCTTCGACGTAGTTCATCATGTTCGAACACAATATATGTTCGAAAATCCTGCTGCATATAGATGTTAATGATATGGGCCTCTAATTTAGTGGATTACTCCTACTACCTTTCTTGAATATTGGTGTGACCTCTGCAACTTTCCAGTCTTTGGGTACGGATCTTTCGTCGAGCGAGCGGTTGTATATGATTGTTAAGTGTGGAGCTAATGCTTCACCATACTCCGACAGGAACCTAACTGGTGTACAGCCGGCCGGAGTGGCCGAGCGGTTCTAGGCGCTTCAGTCTGGAACCGCGCGACCGCTACGGTCGCAGGTATGAATCCTGCCTCGGGAATTGATGTCTGTGATGTCCTTAGGTTAGTTAGCTTTAAGTAGTTCTACGTTCTAGGGGAATGATGACCTCAGAAGTTAAGTCCCATAGTGCTCAGTACCATTTTTTTAAACTGGTGTACAGTCTGGACCAGAAGACTTGTTTTTATTAAGTGATTTAAGTTCCTTCACTATTCCGAGGATATTTACTTCTACGTTACTCATGTTGGCAGCTGTTCTCGATTCGAATTCCTGATATGTACTTCGTCTTCTTTTGTGAAGGCATTTAGGAAGGCTGTGTTTAGTAACTCTGCTTTGTCAACACTGTCTTCGATAGTATCTTCATTGCTATCGCGCAGAGAAGGCATTGATTGTTTCTTGCCACTAACATACTTCACATACGACCAGAATCTCTTACTGCCAGGTTTCGAGACAAAGTTTCGTTGTGGAAACTGCTATAAGCATCTCGCATTGAATTCCACGTTAATTTCGAGCTCCTGTAAAAGAAGGCCAATCTTGGGGATTTTGCGTCTGTTTAAATTTGGCAATGTATACATAATGAATGTATGAACGCAGTTTGCAGGTAGTTGACAACATACGTAAGTTTGGGTCTGTTGTGAAGCCTGCTCGGATAGCCTAGTTGTATAATTACATGGGGTACTTCCACCTTTTCACTTTATGACGGGTCGAAATCTGTTGCAGACGCTTTCAGTGAGATGTCTGGATGTCTGTGGAGGAATGGGAGCCCATTCTTCCTACCAGAGAAGGTAGTGATGCTGGACGCTGCGGTATCGAGCGAAATCGACGTTCGACCTCATCCCAAAGGTACACGAAATGTATTCGCAGTTCCGAACATGGACATCCGTCAGCTATATAACGGAACAACGACTGTGCAAATCTGTGCCGGACTGGGACTCGAACGGGATTTCCCCCTTATAGCCAGCGGTGGCCTTACCACCAGGCTACCCGAGCAGGCTTCACAACATGCCCAAACTTCCGTAAGTTGTCAACTACCTACAAACTGCTTTCATACATCCATTATGTATATTCCAGTATAGGGGAGATATTTTAATCGCAAGTCACTTTCCCAGTGTCGGCAGATACAGGGTGTTTCAAAAATGACCGGTATATTTGAAACGGCAATAAAATCTAAACGAGCAGCGATAGAAATACACCGTTTGTTGCAATATGCTTGGGACAACAGTAAATTTTCAGGCAGACAAACTTTCGAAATTACAGTAGTTACAATTTTCAACAACAGATGGCGCTGCGGTCTGGGAAACGCTATAGTACGATATTTTCCACATATCCACCATGCGTAGCAATAATATGGCATAGTCTCTGAATGAAATTACCCGAAACCTTTGACAACGTGTCTGGCGGCATGGCTTCACATGCAGATGAGATGTACTGCTTCAGCTGTTCAATTGTTTCTGGATTCTGGTGGTACACCCGGTCTTTCAAGTGTCCCCACAGAAAGAAGTCACAGGGGTTCATGTCTGGCGAATAGGGAGGCCAATCCACGCCGCCTCCTGTATGTTTCGGATAGCCCAAAGTAATCACACGATCATCGAAATATTCATTCAGGAAATTAAAGACGTCGGCCGTGCGATGTGGCCGGGCACCATCTTGCATAAACCACGAGGTGTTCGCAGTGTCGTCTAAGGCAGTTTGTACCGCCACAAATTCACGAAGAATCTCCAGATAGCGTGATGCAGTAATCGTTTCAGATCTGAAAAATGGGCCAATGATTCCTTTGGCAGAAATGGCGGCCCAGACCAGTACTTTTTGAGGATGCAGGGACGATGGGACTGCAACATGGGGCTTTTCGGTTCCCCATAGGCGCCAGTTCTGTTTATTGACGAAGCCATCCAGGTAAAAATAAGCTTCGTCAGTAAACCAAATGCTGCCCACATGCATATCGCTGTCATCAATCCTGTGCACTATATCGTTAGCGAATGTCTCTCGTGCAGCAATGGTAGCGGCGCTGAGGGGTTGCCACATTTGAATTTTGTATGGATAGAGGTGTAAACTCTGGCGCATGAGACGATACGTGGACGTCGGCGTCATTTGGACCGCAGCTGCAACACGGCGAACGGAAACCCGAGGCCGCTGTTGGATCACCTGCTGCACTAGCTGCGTGTTGCCCTCTGTGGTTGCCGTACGCAGTCGCCCTACCTTTCCAGCACGTTCATCCGTCACGTTCCCAGTCCGTTGAAATTTTTCAAACAGATCCTTTATTGTATCGCTTTTCGGTCCTTTGGTTACATTAAACCTCCGTTGAAAACTTGGTCTTGTTGCAACAACACTGTGTTCTAGGCGGTGGAATTCCAACACCAGAAAAATCCTCTGTTCTAAGGAATAAACCACGTTGTCTACAGCACACTTGCACGTTGTGAACAGCACACGCTTACAGCAGAAAGACGACGTACAGAATGGCGCACCCACAGACTGCGTTGTCTTCTATATCTTTCACATCACTTGCAGCGCCATCTGTTGTTGAAAATTGTAACTACTGTAATTTCGAAAGTTTGTCCACCTGAAAATGTACTGTTGTCCCAAGCATATTGCAACAAACGGTGTATTTCTATCGCTGCTCGTTTAGTTTTTATTGCCGTTTCAAATATACCGGTCATTTTTGAAACACCCTGTAAATACAATATTGCTGGCTGTGAAGCATGCTCGGATAGCCCAACGATAAGGGGACCGCTCGCGATAAGCGGGAAATCCAGGTTCGAATCATGGTCTGGCACAAATTTTTGCTGTCATCATTCCATTACACAGTTGCTCGTTGTTCATATTCCAACTGCGAATACATTTCAAGTATTTCATAACAGCTGTAGTCACCGCATGCATGTCCGAAGGAACATTGCATTGCACTTCTGAACAACACAGGTGCTGCAATATTGTAAACAACCCGAAGGTGTTCGACTGGAGTCAAGCCAACACTCTGGGCAGACGAGTGCATTCTAGTTGTATCCTGACCACTCGTCTCTTATAGGGTGCCTTGGAAGTTGTTTTCTCGGATTTACAATTAAGTAAATCTTATTAATGGAGTTTATTACTGTAAGTTAAATTGACAACACTGAACTTGGTGTTTTCGCATAGAGGTGTCGCAAGGAATTGACGACATGCAAATAATCAATGTCCTTTGGTATCTACAATTTCATTGCAAGCAAAACACAACAGTTCATAAGTCACTGCTAAAGCGTTTGTATGACAGATCGCCTTGTAGTGCGGCCGCTGCTATTTTTTTTTCCTTTATTGAATTTCGGGGCGAGCTGGCAGCAGTTTAGTACGCTGCTCTTCAGCCTGCAGAATTTTTAAAACATAAGACGATAAGAAACAATAAAAGCAGGCGATAAAACGGTGACTTAAATTGTAAAAACGGCAGAAAATTGTGGAAAGTTAAAACATAAAACAAAGGGTGAGCGATGCTAATAAAATACACAGGAAGCAGATAGGTAAAATAGTAGACACACAATTAAATAACACGGCAAGTCTGGTTTCTGTTCGCAAGAGATATAAAAATCACACCCAGTGACAGAATGATGTCCGTTCGCAACACTTCGGAAAAGACGCACAACACTTAACAATCACTGGAAACACTGCACTAAAAAGTCGGCATGAAGATGACACACCACAGCCAAGGGCAGATGGGGGGGGGGGGGGGGGACACCTGGACAGATGAGGGGAAAAAAGGGGGGAGGAGAGGAAAAACGAAAGGGGGGGGACCGTTTGAGGGAGAGGAGTCGTTGGGGGGGGGGGGGGGGCAGGGCAGATACGAGAGGGAATGGGGAAAGGCAGAGGAGGGAAATGCAAAAGAACTCGGGGCAGAGAAGGGAGGCAGAGAGAGGAGGTAGGCAGGGAAAAAACAGGATGGAAGAGGGAGAGAGAGCCCAGGAAAAGGACAGAAGAAGGGAGAATCAGAGTTGATAGGAGGGATAAATGGAGGGAGAGAGGGCATCATCTGGGAGAGGGAGCCACCTTGGGAAAGGAGATGAAGGGTGTAAAGATGGAGGGTAGGGGGGACACAACAGTGATGGCGCGGCAGAGGGCGGGGGTTGGAGAGGAGAGGATCAACTAGGCGATGAGGGGGATCAAGGCGGCGGGAGGTGTAGAGTATGCGAATATGTTCGAGGAACAGGAGCAGATGGGGGAAAGGAATGAGGTCGTAGAGGATCTGCGTGGGGGATGGGAGGCGTATACTGAAGGCGAGGCGGGCCGTTGGTAGGGGGAGTGGCGCTTATATTCTCTTAGTATAGGGGCCGCTCCTATTGTGGTGTCGTCCTAGTCAGCGTACTATTGGCGGATGTCGTCTTTCAGCCCTCTCCGCTGTAACGTTCCCGGCCGACGTGCCGGCGCTCGATGATACACCGGAACACTAGCAATGTTGTTGTCCACAAAGCACAGCATCACAGATGCTGCTATATGACACGGCCCACTGTCATGCTGGTACAACACCGCTTCCAAACTGTTCCTCTACTGTACGCAGAATACACTGCTACAAAATCCTCCCACGTTTAGTGTTCTCTTAAGCGCAATAAATCGAAGGCACCCTTACCGCGAAGAACACCTTCATACTTTATCACCTGCTCCATTCTTTACCGTTGGCACTATACATTGTGGCAGGTAGCGTTTTCCCGGCTTTCACCACACCAAAACCATTCCATCGGATTACCACTTCGTACAGCGTGGTTCATCATTCCAAATCACTCCAACCACTCCTGTCCGATGTCGTCGCTCTTCGCACCACCCCGAGCATTGCTTAGCACTGACTGCAGGAATGTGTGGCCTGTGGGGACCTGCTTGACCACTGCACCCCATTCTTTTAATCTTCCTACGCACAATCACTGTGATAGCTGGACCGCTGGCAGAACTTAACGACTCACGATTGATTCCTTCCAGTGTCTTCGTGTGATTTTTGTAAATACGCTTCGCAATGGTCGACGGTCCCTGACCATCGGTACGTGAGGCCTTGATTTGGCTGTGGTCGCTCATTCGCTATCACATCAGCCAACAGTCGAAGAGTTGCATTGTCCTTGGTAGTGTTGTTACTTACATCCCCATCTACATTGGGAAAAATAATCATTACAACAAAATAAGAGAAATCAGATCTCCCATGGAAAAAATTAAGTGTTCGTTTTTCTCTTGCGCTGTTCAAGAGTGGAACGGTAGCGAAATATCTTAAATGTGGTTCTATGAACCTACTGGCAGGCACTTAATTCTGAAATTGCAGACTACTCATGTACAGGTAGATGACATCCGACGGATAATCCACATATGAAGTCGCGTGCACTCTTGACTAACCCAGTCTGCCGTTACTACTTCCTCGCCGACTACATATCACCTGCCGCCTCCTTCCATACAGGCGGATCCGCCTCTCGTCGCGTCTAGTGAAAAAATGTTCAAATGTGTGTGAAACCTTATGGGACTTAACTGCTAAGGTCATCAGTCCCTAAGCTTACACACTACTTAACCTAAATTATCCTTAGGACAAACACACACACACACACACACACACACACACACACACACACACACACACCCATGCCCGAGGGAGGACTCGAACCTCCGCCGGGACCAGCCGCACAGTCCACGACTGTGACGCATAAGACCGCTCGGCTAATCCCGCGCGGCGCGTCTAGTGATCTCTACGCAGGCGTTACATAATTCGCGCAAATTATAGGCCGGCGATATGTAGGTACGGATGTGTTACCTCGCTTTCAGATCAAGCTTAGTTGCTGGCCAAGACATCAACGTGAGATCGCTATCATGCTCCCCAAACCACTCGCGACAGCTAGGGTCGCAGGTTCGAATCTTGCCTCGGGCATGGATGTGTGCGACGCCCTTAGGTTGGTTAGGTTTCGGTAGTTCTAAGTTCTAGGGGACTGATGACCTCAGATGTTAAGTCCCGTATTGCTCCGAGCCATTTTAACCATTTGAACCAAACCACTGTTGTACTATTTTGGCCTTGTCTCAGGGCAGTTTCCAGATGCCATCGCCGTCGGTGAAGAAATCAAGGATGAAGACAGATGATCTGCAATAACTTTCACGCCGTCCACAACTGTCATGGTACCTTCGATTACTATCACGTACCACGGAAGCCCAGGCGAATTTCTCCTACAGAAGAATAATGTCCTCAATGCCTTGCGTCTGTGGCACTGCCCATGTTTCGAGCAGCCATTCGCCCGGGTGACTGCGTATGCGGACACGACCATCGGCAAACGTGACTCTTCCGTTCAGCTGACATGTTTCCAATGATCTACTCTTCAATTTCGATGATTCCGAGCCCACTGCCAACATAATTGACGATGTCTTTAGGTCAACATGGGAATACAGGGGTTGGACAAAAATAGGGAAACGCGGCTAGAAATGCATCATTGAAACATAAACGCAGACCCTAGCCAAGCTTTCAGGTTACGCGGTTGTATTTAACCACGAACGGAACCTGTCCAGTGTCCACAATACGTTGCAAGTGTCAGCTGTGGTCAGAAAGGTGCTCTGTGTAGATCTGAGCGTATTATGTCGGAGTTAATGAATTCGAACATGGACAAACTGTTGGTGCTCATATGGTGGGTGCTTCCGTAATCAAGGGAGCCGAAGAGTTTGGTGTTTCTAGAGGCACCTTATCGAAGATTTATACCGTATACGTGGACAGCAGAAAACGTCATCTGCTAAGTCACGACGCGGACAAAAGTGTATGTTGAGTGGTAGCAACAGACGGATATTGAAGAGGATTATGATGAAAAATAAGAAGACGACAGCTTCAAAAGTCACTGCAAAACTAATCGTCCCACTTGCGAATCCTTGCAGCAGCAAACCAACACGAAGGGAGCTTCATAATCAGGAAACTGCAGGGCGAGCCGGAATTCCAAAACCACTCAAGAGTGATACAAATGTGCATAATGGGAAAACGTGGTGCCGAACATGTAAAACTTGAACTGCGGAGACGAGGAAGAAAGTCATTTGGTCGGATGGCTCTTGCTATTTTGGTTGATCAGGTACATCCCCTGGTACATAGTTTGTTCCCCTATGGTGATTATGTGATCCAAGAAGATAGGGACCCTGTTCACACAGTTCGCATTGTCTAGGACCGATTTTGTGAGCATGGGGATGAACCACTTACCAGATCTCACGGTTATTGATCCTTTGTGATTTACTTTGGGAGAAGAGTGCGTAATCGCCATCCACCTCCATCGTCGGTACCTGAACTTGCCTCTATTTTGCAGGAAGAATGGTATAAGATTCCCTTGAAAACCATACCGGACCTGTATTTACGCAATCCGAGGTGACTGGAAACTGTTTGGAATACCATATTAGGTATGCTAATGTATTATGTTTTTGTATTACCAGTTTTATTATCTAACCCCTGTACATGGTGGTCGGCTACTGCGGAGCCCCACCTTCCAAAAATGTATGCCAGGTGGCATTTAATCTCGTGGTGGAGGTGATCATAATGTTTTGGACCATCAATGTATGTGCCGCCAGCATCACCTATCTGACATCCGTTGTTCGATAATACTTGGTCAAGACTTTTCCATCTAATCCACCTTGAAACTTAGCAAACTACCCCACAGTGTGTGGTGCAGGGAACATCCGGTACTATTATGTTTTTCCTCCTTCTCCTGTTCCAATCACAAACTGCGCGTGTGGAGAATGACTATTGATAGAGCTCCGTATGAGCTCTAATGTCCTTGATTTTCTAGCTGTGAACATCTCACGAAATTTATGTGGGAGGAATTTCAACAGTAAACATCTAACCAAAAGAATTCAGAAAGCTGTACTTAATAACTGAACCAATGTAGTCCGTGGACTGGCAAGAAATCATGTATGGTCTTCCCCATGGCTCAATCTTAGGTCCACTATTGTTCCTCATACATGTAAACGATCTTACGCCGAAAATACTACAACAAGTAGAATTACTTCTTTTTGCAGATGACACTAGTGTTGTAATCAGCACAAGCATGGATACAGAAACAGAAGAAATAGTAAACAGTGTCTTTAAAAAAAAATCATTCATTAGTTCTGTGCGAATGGTGTCGCCCTCAATTTTAAAAAGAAATGCAACACATTCAGTTCTGCAAAGCTAGGGATACTACACAAGATGATGAAATAATAAACAGGGTGGAAACTTCAAAATTCTTAGGTGCTCATATTGACGAGAATTTAAACTGGAGAAGGTACATTTGGGTACTCCTAAAACAACTTAGTTCAGCTACATTTACACTTAGAATCATGGCAAATCTTGGGGACAGACAAATCAGTAAGCTGGCATATTTCGCATTTTTTCATTCAATAATGTTATGGAATTATGTTTTGTGGTAACTCATCTTTAAGAATGAAAGTCTTCATTGCTCAAAAACTTGCTGTATGAATAATATGTGTTACTCATCGACGATCATCTTGTAGACATCTGTTCAAGGAGTTGGGCATTCTAACTACTGCTTCACTGTACATTTAGGTTTAGTGTAAATAATCCACTACAGTTCTAAAGGAACGACATAATTACAACACCAGAAGGAAAAGTGATATTCATTACTCCTCATTACGGTCGTCTTTAGCACAAAAAAATGGTGTACAGTGTTCCAGCTAAAATTTTTGATAACGTACTCAGGGAGATAAAATGTCTGACAGACAGCAAAGTAAAATTTGAAAACAAACTAAAGAAGTTTCCCCTAGAGAACTCCTTCTGTTCCTTAGAAGAGCTTCTACTATTGTAACGTGTAAAATGTGATGGGTACGAATTACTGATTCACATCTGTATATTTCATAATAATAATAATAATAATAATAATAATAATAATAATAACAAAGAATACTTATACATGTTCCGCATGGAGTCACATTTACAAATTAATTTGCGGTGTGAATGTAAAATGACTAGTTCCACATCATTACGATTTTTTATGTAATATGACTCGCAGAACATCAAACTAGCTAACTATCTCCGTGGCGCACAAGGGCTCTCTTCTAGCGTCTACCATAGGAATTTGATGAGCATCTGTGTAACATTCTCGCTTCTAGTAAACGAGCCCAAAACGAAACGCGTCGCTCTTCTTTGGATGTTCTCTATCTCTTCGATTGGTGCTAGATGTTAAACTTCGCAGACTGATTAACAATAGTCAGTAACGAATGTTTCGTATGCTACTTCTTTCGTGGATAAATTACATTTCCTTAGCATTCTTCTATTGAATTTTTCCCGGCGTCTGCTATTCCTACAACTTGTATTACGTGGTCATTCCACTTCACAGTCGCTCTCGATGATTGGTTCTCCGTGTTTTCATTTGTCACTCTCTCCAGTGATCAATCGCCGCTAGTTTAATCGGTCAGTACTGGAACTATCCGCCTATTTACGTGCAACACGTTACACTTATTTACGTTCACGAACAACTACGAATCCAAGAACCAACAGTCGGTTCTCTGCAGGCCTTACTGCATTTCGCTACAGGTTTCTGTCGTTGCAGTCTTCCTACATACAACGGCGTCACGCGCGAATAGCATGATGGTGCACGCCAAGTTATCCACTACGTCATTAATATGAACTGTGAACAGTAACGCCCTGAAACTTCCTGGCAGATGAAAACTGTGTGCCGGACCGAGACTCGAACTCGGGACCTTTGCCTTACGCGGGCAAGTGCTTGGGTAGCTCAGTCGGTAGAGCACTTGCCCGCGAAAGGCAGAAGTCCCAACTTCGAGTCTCGGTCCGGCACACAGTTTTAATCTGCCAGGATGCTTCATATCAGCGCACACTCCGCTGCATAATGAAAATCTCATTCTGGAAACATCCCCCAGGCTGTGGCTAATCCATGTCTCCGCTATATCCTTTTTTCCAGAAGTGCAAGTTCTGCAATGCTCGCAGAACTTCCGTGACGTTTGGAAGGTAGGAGAAGACGTACGGGCAGGACTGAGGCTGTGAGGACGGGTCATGAGTCGTGCATGGGTACCTCAGTCGGTGGAAAACTTGCCTGCGAAAGGCAGAGGTCCCGAGTTTGAGTCTCGGTCCGTACACAATTTTAATCTGCCAGGAAGTTTCATATCAGCGCACACTCCGCTGCAGAGTGAAAATCTCGCTCTAGTAAAGGCCCTGTAACACTCCCTTAAGGTACGCCCGAAATCACATATCAGTTCCGTTCCGTCAAGAACGACATCTTGAGTTATATCTGCAAGAAAGTCTAATCACAAATCTGGTCCGATACTTGATAAGCTCGTATTTTGCTCACTGAACGACAGTGCAGAACTGTATAGAATTCCTTCCGGAAGTCAAGGAACGTGGCGTCCCTATGCGGTCACTTGCGACCACACTTTTGCTGTCTGTGCTAAACTCTGTCTCATGGATTTGCGTGCATCCGGATATATCAGACCTCACGATAAAGAACCAAGGCTGGAACAAACTCCCGTCTTGGCTTATCGCAGACTCACTGTGATTTTAACTTTGAAAGAGTGCAAGAAATTTGTACTTCAGACATTCTTACTTCAGTTTTAAGACTGGATCAAAGCTTTATCGTTATATAATACAGATGGATGCAAGCAGAGGAATGTATTCCGTTCTTCATCTATTTTCCATGATAGCGCCTTCAATGTTCGCCCCCCCCCCCCCACCCCTGAACTACTAAAAAGAAGTTTGGATAATACTTAAGAGGTTGCACACGTTGATCAGTTTTGCAAAAGTAGGAACAATTTATGATCTTTCAGTCTTCATGTTTCATCAGGAAAACGAAGAATCAACAACTTAAAATAACATTAAAACTAGACACTAAAGTTAATAGGAATTATGATAGGCAAAATATGTTAACACATTAACCAACTTTGGACGATGTAGTCCCTTTTTTGTTCGGCTGAGAATTGTATTTCTGAAATGCCTCTGCAGCAGCCGCTTTAGTAGCTGTATAATGTGCAGAGGAACGCCATTTTGCATAAAAATGTCCTACCCACACCTTCATACTGTTGAAGGGTTGGAATCACACTGGTGCGCAAAAGGCTCTCATGCTTGACTCGTCTCAACAAGAATGGTTTTTTTGTTGTTGGTCCCTAACGGATTAGTTAAACCTTTTTATCAGAGCAATTCCTCTTTCTGAGGTACCACTGACCACCTTAAGAGCGTTCACATGGTTTCTTAGTGAGTCACTGTAGTATTGTGTCATGTCATGGATCACAAATAATTTAAAAAACGTCTTTTTTTATTAGTAACGAGGTGGCTCAGGTATTTTCCTTCAAAAACTAGGTATTTATCTTCTAACCGTTTCATTTCCTTTTCCTCTGCAGGTATGGTTTCTAAATTTTTAGTCATATTTTCCTTAACAGCCTGAGTAATATGTTCTTCCAAAGAAGCCAATCATATTTTTGTTTCTGACAGATGATAAAGGTGCTTCTTAGCGACTGTGAGAACAATTTTTTGTGACGTCTGCTTCTGAGTATGTGCTCGGAAGATGCAGCATATCCAAATCATTATTTTGAGCCCATCGACTTACAACCAACGACTTCGTGCCAAAAGCGAACATATGAGGCTGACAACATCTGTAATCCTTTTCATTCCTGTTAGTTCTCGTTGAGGAATGTTCAGTTGTTTAGTGAACAGGACAACTTTAGCTGAATATATTGACTTGAGCATCTACTTTGCTCGATGCAGAGCCCATGAGATCCTGAAAGTGAAGTTTTTAGAGGAGCCTCCTTGGTCCACAGACTTTGAAAGTCCTGAAAAATCTGGATGTGAAGACCACTTGACAGTATGCCATAACGCTCTTCAAACACTTCTTTCAGTATTAGTTCACGGGTGTGACAACAGCAAGCCAACCACAACAATTCCTTTTTCAATTCTGGTACATGGCCCTTGGATCAGTCCTGTATTATATGCTGTAGCATCAGAAGATATACCGATGACATTGTTACGTAGTCCACTGTCCGCCAGTGCGTTTCAGAGCAACAGGTACACCAAGCAAATGCTCAAAATCTTTGCCAGTCACTAGACCTGCAACTCTACCTTCCAAAGTTTTGAGACGCCCGTGGGAAATTGATGGTTACAATTTATTACCTTCACTTTCTTTGTTATTTTACTTCTATTGATCTCCCGAACTCGGTGAATTGTAGCTGGAGATATGGAAATTTTGGAAACATAGCGATCAAGTTTCCTTGCACTTGCTATAAATGAAGTAGTCGCTTGTCGAATAGAGATCTATTCTCGATCCTAAGCAGACGTGTCTAATCAAGAGATTTTAACCTAGGTCTTGAACATAGACCGGCCGCGGTGGCCGAGCGGTTCTAGGCGCTTCAGTCCGGAACCGCGAAACTGCTACGGTCGCAGATTCGAATCCTGCCTCGGTTAGTTAGGTTTAAGTAGTTCTAAGTTCTAGGCGACTGATGACCTCAGATGTTAAGTTCCATAGTGCTCAGAGCCATTTCAACTCGAATTTTATCGTTGCTGGAGGCGAAAAATCGGTCTCTTTCACTAGATGCTGCTGGTGATGAGGATGAGTCTTCCAGTTTGGCTGTCTTAATGATTTCAGATATTGCTTTGTATTGTTTATTCTTCTATGAATCTTTTTTTCGTCGTCTGTACACTTAGTTATTAATTTCGAGATCTTCTCTTTGTGAACTAAGAAATTCTTTACTTTTTCGTGATATGCTACTCACGCCCACCACATTTTGCCGGTAAATATCAAATCGACTTGATCACCTTTCCAAATCTGCCTTTTCACTATTGCTTTACCCATGCTTTCGACTTCCCTTTAGCCAAATTTTTGTAGGTCTATTCTTTCTATAAATTCTGTTTACCAGCACTGATATTTGCTTTCCTCCGTACTTCCTGTAGTTTAGTACTGACACGTTTAGCAGCATCCGAAAGTGTTTCTTTCATTTCCTTGTGAAGTAAATAAAAACTAAAAGTACTTGTTTCTTTGAAAAGAGTCGAGCTCCTAAAGACTCACCACTAGGCACCTTTTCTAGCAGCCAATTCCTCTTTTGGTTCCCATTTTAATGGTCAATTACCTGCAAAAGATGAAAGAAATACATGAGAATCCAATTAGTACAAAGCACTTCAATGTTAGTAATGTTATTAGTTTGAGATAAAAGTGAGCAACGTGCACAACCCCTAAATATTATTCAATCGTCTTGAAATCTGGCATATACAAGGTGGTTCAGCTGTCCCTACCACTGGGTTTTATGCACCTACAACAGTTTCAAACAACAAGTGCAAGATTTTCGTATTCTCTCGGTCACCATACGCAAACTATTAGTCCTACGGATAAAAATGAACAGGTCCTTTTTAAAGGGAATTTAATGTAGTTAAATTTTATACTGGGATGCGTTTTCGCTAGAGGCCGTAGTTTTCGACTTATTAAAAAAAAGTGCAAAAGCGAATTTCAAATAATTCAAATTGGATAGCTAGAAAACTGTGGCCTCCAGCGAAAAGGAATCCCAACACAAAATACACCTACATTCAGTTTTCTCGACGTAGCGAGCGAGAGAATGTGAAAATCAGCGACAGGAACAGCTGAATCACCCTGCGTACCTTTTACATCACTAAAATTCGGGGTGTACGTGAAGTCCTATGAAAATGACATCTTTGGAAAAATGAAACACGCTATCGTCCCCCATAGCATAATACTGCAAGCACTGGCATGCGTTCCTGACGCGGTACATACACTACTGGTCATTAAAATTGCTACACCAACAAGAACTGCAGATGATAAAGGGGTATTCATTGGACAAATATATTCTACTAGAACTGATATGTGATTACATTTTCACGAAATTTGGGTGCATAGATCCTGAGAAATCAGTACCAAGAACAACCCCTCTGGCCGTAATAGCGGCCTTGATACGCCTAGGCATTGAGTCAAACAGAGCTTGGATGGCGTGTACAGGTACAGCAGCCCATGCAGCTTCAGCACGATACCACAGTTCATCAAGAGTAGTGACTGGCGTATTATGACGAGCCAGTTGCTCGGCCACCATTGACCAGGCGTTTTCAGTTGGTGAGATATCTGGAGAATGTGCTGTCCACGACAGCAGTCGAACATTTTCAGTATCCAAAAAGGCCAGTACAGGAACTGCAACATGCGGTCGTGCATTATCCTGCTGAAATGTAGGGTTTCGCAGGGAACGAATGAAGGGTAGAGCCACGGGTCGTAACACATCTGAAATGTAACGTCCACTGTTCAAAGTGCCGTCAATGCGAACAAGATGTAACCGAGACGTGTAACCAATGACACCCCATACCATGACGCAGGGGGATACGCCAGTATGGCGATGACGAATACACGCTTCCATTGTGCGTTCACCGCGATGTCGCCAAACACGGATGCGACCATCATGATGCTGTATACAGAACCTGGATTCATCCGAAAAAATGACATTTTGCCATTCGTGCACCCAGGTTCGTCGTTGAGTACACCATCGCAGGCGCTCCTGTCTGTGATCCAATGTCAAGGGTACGGTCTCCGAGCTGATAGTCCATGCTGCTGTAAACATAGTCGAACTGTTCGTGCAGATGGCTGTTGTCTTGCAGACGTCCTCATCTGGTGACACAGGGATCGAGACGTAGCTGAACGATCCGTTACAGTCATGCTGATAAGATGCCTGTCATCTCGACTGCTAGTGATACGAGGCCGTTGGGATCCAGCACGGCGATCCGTATTAACCTCCTGAACCCACCGATTCCATATTCTGCTAACAGTCATTGGATCTCGACCAACGCGAGCAGCAATGTCGCGACACGATAAACGGCAATCGCGATAGTCTACAATCCGACCTTTATCAAAGTTGGAACGTGATGATACCCATTTTTCCTCCTTAGAAGAGGCATCACAACAACGTTTCACCAGGCAATGCCGGTCAACTGCCGTTTGTGTATGAGAAATCGGTTGGAAACTTTCCTCATGTCAGCACGTTGTAGGTGTCGCCACCGGCGCCAACCTTGTGTGAATGCTCTGAAAAGCTAACCATTTGCATATCACAGCACCTTCTTCCTGTCGGTTAAATTTCGCGTCTGTAGCACGTCATCTTCGTGGTGTATCAATTTCAATGTCCAGTAGCGTATTTCGAGCAACCACTGGTCTGGATGATTGCCTATCCGGACACGACCGTTGTCCAGGTGATTCATGGCACCATCATACTGATATACGGTGCGGTCTCTACGATCCTGTGCCCACTGTAATCACAACGGAAAAGTCGTCTGCTGTGGAGCCGCATATTAAACATAATGCGCTGAACACTGTGCTCTGAAATACATCTGCCTGCACCAGTATTGTATTCTGTTGTTATATCTGCCACAAATCGCCGCCTGTCGTGGTTTACGAAGCGGCCAAACGTGCGACCTCAACGTCCTGTGATACTAGGAGAACGTCCAACGGCTCGACGCTTACTCGTGGTTCCACCGACCTTCAAGAACTTTCCGTAGACGCCCGGGACAGTAGCACATGAACAGCCGACCGGCTTCGTCGAATCCGCGATGCTCATCCGGAAGTGACGTACCATAACAATCAACCGTTTGTTATAGTAGCTTATGTCAACGGGCTTCCCCCATTTGGAGTCTGATGTGTTGGTAAATGTGCCAACACCTTGTAGATAGACGGGGCCAAAATGCACGCTATCTAACGCAGACGGGCGTGAATTCTGGAACAGGATAAGTAGTGAATTCTAATAAGAAAAGTATGCAGCTCCTCGAATACTTATCTTTTATTCTTTGATGTGAATACAGCATTCTTGATGAGACATTTCATTTGATAACTATCAAACTATGTAAGGCTAATGGCGCCTTGCTAGGTCGTAGCCATGGACTTAGCTGAAGGCTATTCTAACAGTCTCTCGGTAAATGAGAGAAGGCTTCGTCAATGTAGTCGCTAGCAAAGTCGTCGTACAACTGGGGCGAGTGCTATTCCGTATCTCGAGACCTGCCTTGTGGTGGCGCTCGGTCTGCGATCACACAACGGCGACACGCGGGTCCGACATGTACTAAATGGACCACGGCCGATTTAAGCTACCACCTAGCAAGTGTGGTGTCTGGCGGTGACACCACAGAGTCCCTGCTAGAATATTTTCCCATTCGTCTCTGGCCACGTGCACGCATGCCCACCAGTTCCGTTAGGAAATTCTTACACATCCTCCATACAGCCCCGATCTCTCGCCAAGCGAATATTTGTGGCAGTCGATTCGCTTTGGACGACAAAGTGCGCGCCAGAGTGCACTCGTGATTCTATAGGAAAGCGCAAACATTTTTCCGTGAAGGCGCTGGCCGTCTTGACTCACAGTCGGGTAACAAACAGTAAAATAATAAACAGTTTAATTACTTTTTTCCATCTGTCTCGTTTTCATTTGACCGCCCCTTAAGTGAGACAAGATTCACAAGCGATGGTATCGTAAATTACCACAATACGCACGTCTGAACATATGCAAATCTTCGAGCAGTCATGGAGGTGATGCATCACGATCGCTTCAGTATCAGTATATAGCTTAAAATTGTCAGTGAGAGACTCATACGGCCATAAAGCTTACCAAAAAGATCAATAGGTGCTGTGTATTACCGATAATGAGTTACCAAAGCTACTGGAGAATGTTACCGTTGGAAAAGGATAACGACTGTGGTCTATGAACGACGGGGCATCGCCCTGTTTTCTACGGACCGTGCGACAGCACCTTACCGCAACGTTTCATGGGCGGTGTATTCGTCGAGGAGGCCCGGTAGCATGGCCTCTCCACTCACCGGAGCGGAATCCGTTGGATTTCTGGCTATGGGGGCATTTAAGGGCCCTGGTGTACGCTCAACCCACCGACAATGCGCTGACATCATAAGAACGAGCGACCAGCGCACGTGACACAATCCGAATGGCACCAGATGTCATCAGTGATAAAATTACTTACATCTACATCTATACTCCGCAATCATATGGTTCTTGGCGGAGGGTACATCGTACCACAACTAGCATCTTCTCTCCCTGTTCCACTCCCAAACAGAATGAGGGAAAAATGACTGCCTATATGCCTCTGGACGAGCCCTAATCTCTCTTATCTTATCTTTGTGGTCTTTCCGCGAAATGTAGGTTGGGAGCAGTAAAATTGTACTGCAGTCAGCCTCAAATGCTGGTTCTCTAAATTTCCTCAGTAGCGATCCACGAAAAGAACGCCTCCTTTCCTCTAGAGACTCCCAGCCGAGGCATTTCCGTAACACTCGCGTGATGATCAAACCTACCAGTAACAAATCTAGCAGCCCCCCTCTGAATTGCTTCTATGTCCTCCCTCAATCCGACCTGATAAGGATCCCAAACGCTCGAGCAGTACTCAAGAATAGGTCGTATTAGTGTTTTATAAGCGGTCTCCTTTACAGATGAACCACATCTTACCAAAATTCTAGCAATGAACCGAAGACGACTATCCGCCTTCCCCACAACTGCCATTACATGCTTGTCCCACTTCATATCGCTCTGCAATGTTACGCCCAAATATATAATCGACGTGACTGTGTCAAGCGCTACACTACTATTGGAGCATTCAAACATTACGGGATTCTTTTTCCTATTGATCTGCATTAATTTACATTTATCTATATTTAGAGTTAGCTGCCATTCTTTACACCAACCACAAATCCTGTCCAAGTCATCTTGTATCCTCCTACAGTCACTCAATGACGACACCTTCCCGTATACCACAGCATCATCAGCAAACAGCCTCACATTGCTATCCACCCTATCCAAAAGATCATTTATGTAGATAGAAAACAATAGCGGACCTACCATACTTCCCTGGGGCACTCCAGATGATACCCTCACCTCCGATGAACACTCTCCATCGAGGACAAAAAGGAAAGCACAACCCGGTTTCAGGACCTGTGTCCCATCGCCAGGTGCATATTAAAATGTGAGTCCGTAAATGACGCATAATTGAGGCAAGAGTGCAACCAAGGATGCTTTATTTTAACAAACTGTAACTTCAGTTATACATCATTTACGGACTCACATTTTAATATGCACCTGAAGATGGACACAAGTCCTGAAACCGCGTTGTACTTTCCTTTTTACAAATGAAAAATGAATAACAGTTGTGCATGTCCCACGAAGAGAACCTGAAGCAGGTGTATTTGAAAGAGTGCGTGATTCACTGCGCAGAGAGGTTGAAAGATGCGAGCTACCCAAATGGAGCACTGTCTATAGCGTTTATTTCTGCGTAACAGATCGGAATGAGAGGACTGATTGACCCACATCTCAACAAGTTTAGATTTTGGACATACGATGACAGGAACCTTTCTTCTAGTTTTGACCAAAAGCGTCTCTTGAAGGAAGATATGACACTTTTTTCTGAACACTCTGTATTTAATGAGTGTCACAGTTTCCAGAGATTGTGCCGCAATTGTGTAATCAAAAACTAAAGGGTATTTCTGCCTATTTACGTGCAATAATTTACAAACTGGCGGCTCTCGCACCAAACGTCGATGCTCCGCAGTTCTTCCTGCATTTAGCAGCAGTTTTGTCAAGGAGCTTCCGACATTATCCACCAGATGTGTGTGCGCGTGTGTTTGCGCACGCACGAGCGACCAGTGCGGCGTGCGCTTTGGGCCCGAGCGGCACGGCGAGGTGCGGCGCTGCGCGGCGGAGTTCCTTGAACCTGGTCGTGGGTCGTGAGCACTGAGGCGGCCGCGCCGCGGAGCGCGGAATGCAGCGGCCGCTGACGCCCCGGGCCCGCGGCTCGCTCTTCTCGGACGGCCTCCCAAATCCTCGAGTCGACCAGCTGCCGTCTCAGTCAAGTACGGCGCGCTCCTCTAGTGTCCCATGACATTTGCAACCATACGCGGACTCCTGATTTCCAGTCTTTGTTGGGCTACTTACTTACTTCAAAACGAGCGCGCCCAGGTCAAGTTCAAGCCTTGTATGGTATCATCTCAGGACACCCCCCACGCCCCTCATCCCACACCAAAAAAAGAGACACTTCATTGTAGCTACCTACACCTAAATGGCAACATCGGTGGATCGTGGGCCTATGCACATGCGTATGGAGATCGATATGAAAAAGTCAGGTGGTCTGCAGGCAGCATAAAACTTGTTGAGTACTTTCAGATACACCTGGATTGTATTACGCATTGGCCATCACAGAAAAGACCGAAAAACGCGATTTCGATCCGCCAGTCGCTTTCTGTTACATGTCTGCACATGCTTATCTTCATTCCGCTATTCCGATACTTCGCTTTGTCATTACGTTTGTCAGAATGAAAGGAGCAAACGTGTTTAGTGACCAGTTGAATGCAACACCAAATAGTGCTGACGATAAAATAGCCCGAGTTCATTCTCGAGCGTTACGCGAAGAAGCATTGCTTGTGGAAGACGTGTCAGGAACAGTTTCTGCAGATGATTCAGAAAAAACAGAATCTACATCTACATCTATATTCGTACTCCGCAAGCCACCTGACGGTGTGTGGCGGAGGGTACCTTGAGTACCCCTATCGGTTCTCCCTTCTATTCCAATCTCGTATTGTTCGTGGAAAGAAGGATTGTCGGTATGCTTCTGTGTGGGCTCTAATCTCTCTGATTTTATCCTCATGGTCTCTTCGCGAGATATACGTAGGAGGGAGCAATATACTGCTTGACTCTTCGGTGAAGCCGGCCGGAGTGGCCGAGCGGTTCTAGGCGCCACAGTCTGGAACCGCGCGACCGCTACGGTCGCAGGTTCGAATCCTGCCTCGGGCATGGATGTGTGTGATGTCCTTAGGTTAGTTAGGTTTAAGTAGTTGTAAGTTCTAGGGGACTGATGACCTCAGGCGTTAAGTCCCATAGTGCTCAGAGCCATTTCTTCGGTGAAGGTATGTTCTCGAAACTTCAACAAAAGCCCGTACCGAGCTACTGAGCGTCTCTCCTGCAGGGTCTTCCACTGGAGTTTATCTATCATCTCCGTAACGCTGGTTCAAATGGTTCAAATGGCTCTGAGCACTATGGGACTTAACATCTGTGGTCATCAGTCCCCTAGAACTTAGAACTACTTAAACCTAACTAACCTAAGGACATCACACATATCCATGCCCGAGGCAGGATTCGAACCTGCGACCGTAGCAGCCGCGCGGCTCCGGACTGAGCGCCTAGAACCGCTAGACCACCGCGGCCGGCTCCGTAACGCTTTCGCGATTACTAAATGATCCTGTAACGAAGCGCGCTGCTCTCCGTTGGATCTTCTGTATCTCTTCTATCAACCCTGTCTGGTACGGATCCCAAACTGCTGAGCAGTATTCAAGCAGTGGGCGAACAAGCGTACTGTAACCTACTTCCTTTGTTTTCGGATTACATTTCCTTAGGATTCTTCCAATGAATCTCAGTCTGGCATCTGATTTACCAACGATCAACTTTATATGATCATTCCATTTTAAATCACTCCAAATGCGTACTCCCAGATAATTTATGGAATTAACTGCTTCCAGTTGCTGAGCTGCTATATTGTAGCTAAATGACGCCCCACGATAAGCACTCACTTTTGTATCACAAAGAAAAAGATTCCGTCCTTTTAATCGTGAAGCTTAAAGCCTGTTCCTTCTACAAATTTATATCACGATCAAGAGCGTTGAGGTTTGTGAGTATTTCTCACAGCCGGCGTGGATATCTTCTTTGCTGTCTTCTGCGTGTTAGTCTTGTCTCACAGTTATCGTTCTCAAGAGGCACTGGAATCAACAGTTCTTCACTGTGGTACACAGGCCTTATAGCAAATGGTAAATTAGAATATTACTCAGTTTTCCTTTTTTTTGGAAGTGATTACATTTATTATTATCTGAAAATAGTCCGTTATGTGGTCCGTACGTAGGTTCCTTCCAAACGGCATGTGACGTAATCCTTTTAATAAACCTGTCAAGAATGTATCCAACGGACAGAACATGTGAGGGGGAGGGGGCTCAGTTCTTGTCCTGATCACCAACTTTACATCCTAAATAAATTGCAAAACACTTCTTTGCGAGAAAATTAAGTTTCCATTTCTGCGATAGAAAATTAAGTCTCCACAGTTATAACGAAAAGAATTTGTGCTGTTTACAGTGGTAGGTGGCATTTTTTCTTCTGAATTTACACCAGACACAAATTACAAATATTCACGACCTTACAAAAACAAGTCACTTCCGATATTATCATAACTCTCAATGATGAGGTGGAATTTCCAATAAAGATAACGTAGCCGAGCGGTTCTAGGCTCTACAGTCTCGAACAGCGCGACCGATACGGTCGCAGGTTAGAATTCTGCCCCGGGCATGGATGTGTGTGATGTCCTTAGGTTAGTTAGGTTTAAGTAGTTCTAAGTCTAGGGGACTGATAACCTCAGAAGTCCCATAGCGCTCAGAGCCATTTGAACCAAAGGTAACGTAAGTCTACGTTTTCAACGATAGCCCACAGGCAGTGGTGCAATACCAGTTTCGTTTCCTGGAGGTAGTGTTCTGAGCTGCGAGTCATGTCTACTAATTCTTTGTGCATATTTTTCAACAGTTAAAACTGCAGAATATCTAAGTTCAGCTACAGAAGCTAACCAATGTGTGGCGTTTTCAAGGCTTTCACGTCACGCGAAAACTGAACGCGATAACCGAAAACTGATTTTATTTTAGAACTCAGCACCCACGACTTTCCAAAGTATACCAGTAACATTCTTTGTAGCAAAAATGTTATTGACCGCTATTATACAATCACCCAACTTTTCAGACGAGTGCTAACAAGAAACTTTCTAACAGTGTGCATTCTGTTGCAGAGCCAACGATTCGTTCTGGAAATAATCCGTTAAACTGTGGACACGTCATCGTACGCGACACACTTTCTATCGGAGATGTTCTGCAGGGAACGCTGGGGAGTCTCTGCTGCTAAGAAAGTGAGAGAAATGACTCAGAGCATTATAACTCTGAAGCGTGTCTGCTTGCCTCTCTCGGTAAGTATATTGCCGCCAAAAGGTAGTGACATGGTATCGAGTACCAATACTGAGCACAGTCGTAACAACGTAACACGTCGTATACCCCGTAGACTGAACGATTCATTCTCTGTTTTCAAATGATAATATGTTCCAACATTATGCAGTACCTTGAAGAAAACGACCTATCATCACATAACCATATCATTGTTATGAAACAACCATCTTTGTTCACACGAACATCTGATTCCATATATCTAGATTTCCGGGAGGCTTTTGACATCTTTCCTCACAAGTGGCTTTAAATCAAATTGCGTGGCTATGGAGTATCACCTCAGTTGTGGACTGGATTCATTATAGCCTGTCAGAAAGATCACAGTCGGTAGTAATTGACTCACTGAAACCGAAGATACTTAGTTGAGTTTCCTCAAGGGAGACTTACAGGTCCTCTGCTATTGCTAACCTATATAAACGATTTAGGAGACAATTATTATACTGTTCGCAGATGACGCTGGCGGTTAACGGAACAAAATTAATTACAAAATTTAGAAAAGACTACGAATGATCAGAAAAATGGCAACCGACCGTGTACAATAAAAGGTATGTGGTCTTCTTCATAAGTACTTAAACAATTCCGTCAAATTTCGGTTACACGATAAATCACATAAATTTAAATAAAAATTCAACTAAATACCTAGGAATTACAACTACGAACAACTTAAACTGGAAACATCACATTTGTGAATCAAAGACTGCGTTTTATTGGCAGAATACTTAGAAGATGCGACAAATATACTAAAGACACTGCCTACACTAGCTTGTTCGTCCTATTCTGGAGTATTTCTGAGCAGTATGGGATCGAGCCAGATACGATTGACGGAGAACATCGAGAAAATCCTAAGAAGGGCAGTTCGTTAAGCATTTTCATGAAATAGGGGAATGTGTATTACGGATATGATTAACGAGTTGGAGTGGTAATCATTTTTCGTTGCGGCCAGATCTTTTCACATAATTCTCCTTCGAATGCCAAACCATTTTGTTTACCCTGATGCACATAGATAGGAACGACCACCCTAATAAAATAAAATGCATCAGTGCTCGTAGGGAATGTGGTGTCACCGCCAGACACCACACTTGCTAGGTGGTAGCCTTTAAATCGGCCGCGGTCCGGTAGTATACGTCGGACCCGCGTGTCGCCACTGTCAGTGATTGCAGACCGAGCGCCGCCACACGGCAGGTCTAGAGAGACGTCCTAGCACTCGCCCCAGTTGTACAGCCGACGTTGCTAGGAATGGTTCACTGACAATTACGCTCCCATTTGCCGAGACGATAGTTAGCATAGCCTTCAGCTACGTCACTTGCTACGACCTAGCAAGGCGCCATTACCAGTTAATATTGACATTGTAAAACATGTACCGGCAAGAGCGATGTACACCAATTATGGATTAAAGTTAAGTATTCCAGCAGCAACGTACCTTATTGGCTATATTAATTACATTGTCCTGTTCCAGACCTCACGCCAGTTTGCGTGAGCTTTAACGCGTGCCTTTCGGCTTCCTCCAAACTCCGTGAATTGGCTCCTGCCAATTCACAACAAGGAAAACTTCAGGTGGTCAGTTTTCCCACGTTCTATTCGAGAGTGGAACGACAGAACAATAGTCTGAAAGTGATTCTATGCACCCTCTACCAAATACTTATGTGTGAATTGCAGAGAAGTAATGTGTTTTATAGATGATCACTGACGCGTTCCTCAAGAATTCATTCTGAAGTCTTTACCGAATTCTGGCGAAAGTTCAGCTTCAGTGTTTGCTAGTTTTCACACCCAGACACTGTATTTCACAGCTTCTATCTGGAAGAAAAATCCCACGGATGTAGAATAAGGATGATGTTCCTGGTGACGCTAATATCTTTCGGCGCCCGACGTTACGTACTTATAACCGAGGACGTGAGACGAGTCAGAATAAGTTATATAAGGAAATATTTCTTACACTTACACTAGATCTAGTGTTAATGGTCTACTGGTGCAGCCTCGTGTTTAACTGCTTTACGACTCGAATTCAGACATGGGATTAGTTTTTGCTTAGGAGCTCAAAATTCTATGAAATAACATTTCAGCGAAATATACGTTACACCTTTTTAAGTTAAATCCATAGATCAAATACAAAAAACTGAACACAGAATTTTTATTGATGTTTTATACAAATTTTGTTATATACAAAAACAAAGTAAAAAGCCCTCGATGAAACCAACTAATTACTTAACAACTCGTAAGCTTTTTTTCAGTGACGTTCTTGAATGTAGTTTGGAACAGTCCTCTTCCCCAGTAATTTATCATTATCTGTCCATCCCATCTTCCCTGTTAGCGGCCCTCCTCATTAGTCTCTGCTAAATTTTCAAGAAAATGGTCTGAGTGGTTGTATAAATAGTACACCTCAAGATTCGTGTTATCCCCCCTCCCCAATGGATTTGAAACCTTTAAACATCTTGTTTAACAGTTCAACATAGTTTTCCGTTTTGTATTTTTCCTATCAAATTTCCGATAGTTGCAAGAAATGAAGTCCAGGCTTTTCGCTCAGCCTCATTCATCGTAAGTACGAAGGCAGAATCGTTAATTAGTTGTCTCATTTGTGCACCTCCTGGTATTCCTGCCTTAATTTTTTCGTGCTCAACTGAGGTTTTTTTTTCCTTTTGTACGCAAATCATAATTTGTTCTTATCAAGAGCCTTTACAAACTGCATCATAAGGCCCTGCTGGATATGTAGTGGAAGAAAGACGATTTCCTCTCGTTCATCAAACGGGTCGTTAATGACATTCTTTTCCCCAGCGTCCTTATTCTCTTAGGCCACTCATTTCTAACCCTGTCGTGTGTTTCGCCTCTGCTAGCCTAGTGGCACAAGAATGTAAAAGCTTCATAACCTAGTACGGAAAATACATGGCGAAAGCCAGTAGGTCAACGTACTTAACAAGAGCGGGTGTTCATTATCAGAACATGCGGGTGACACGGTTTCCCGTCCACAAACTGCCCGCATTATCACGGTTTCGACACTCTCATGGCGATGCCTTTCAGCTGAAGGACGCGTTTGATACTTTCAAAGAGACATTCAACTGCTGAATTCTCTAAAACAGACTAATATTACACTTTACTCGTAGTAATTAGTGCACTTGCTATCTGGTGCAACGATTACACCCTTCTTGTGAGTCGGAGACATGGACAGAGGATGACATGGTGGCCGGTAGGTTCTGAATTACCTCACAAGGCCGTAGAAGAGTGACAGGGGTGAGTTGTCATGGTTCTTCTACTTCCTAAAGCCATCTACCGAGTTTCTCATCTCTTGGAATCCAGCGAAGAATTTCCTAGGTCACCTACTACCACTCTGCCTGGATCCGTGTACATCCCACATCCATTTTGTACGCAGGCCTACTACGATCACAATTACGTCTCCCTCTCCAATCCGTTCACTGACCCATCTGTTTGTTTTTCGTACTCTCCTCGTAGTTTCTGGCACATTTCTCTCCAATGCCTGCTGAGCAACCATAAGTTTTAAAATGGTTTTCACGTTAAAAGTACTTGTAGTTAGTTGTAACTAGTAATACACAGTGATTATTAACTTTTCTTTTCGTAAATCGAAATCTTGTTTTGAAAATTCTATTTATCTTACTAAAGCTACTGTAGAGTATGCTTTATTCTGTTTATTTCTTTTGCTGTGCACCCAAGCGTTGTTTTACACTGTAATAAGTACAAAAACTGCTCAGTCGGTTCTGTCGTACCATTGTTAATTTGACCAGTTTTCTTGAAAGGAATACCATGCAACAATTCAGAAGCAAAGAAGTCAGCAAAGAAAACATCAGAAGAGTGACGATGATGAGAAGATTTTATTTATGAAAAGATCTCTTCTGCAATTAAATGTTTTCCTAGAATTGCGGCAAAACTTTTTGCAACCGCAAGTCTGCATACACCTCTTCATATTACCGTCAGGTTGCCAATAATGCTGCTCTACCAAAATATTAATCACTAAGTAATTAATACCGTGCATTTAGAGAACTTCATATTCACCGACTGAGCAAAATATACATGTCCATCCAGCATAATCAACACAGGTAATACTATGCAGTAATCACTGAAATATAAGCTGTGAAATTTTATTATATTGATAAATACTGATGAAAAATTATATTGTACTCATCATTTGATAGTGTAATGGCGTCGGTCTCAAATTACTAAAATTAATGAGCCTCACTGTGTAAAATTTGTAACTGACACGAAATGACTGTCATTGCAATGACGTTTTTATGACGAGGATAGTTTATAATAAGTCCCACTGTTCACAGGTTGGGACTGTCGTCATATGACTATCGATGCCTTACATTTTTTTATTAGTGACTATAACAGAATACCCACAAGTTATATTTTACTATCGACGACTTTGCACTATTTGTGTTTAATATGTTGTATTATGTGGGATCCAAAAAATTGTATCATTGTACACATGGTTGAGAAAATATGACATAAACATTGAGACGCGTGAAAAACTATGGCTTCATGCATGACGTTTAAATCTATTACTTCCTTGCTTCTAAGTTGATTCACAACACATTACGCAGACACTATCTACATATGCAGCTGAACGTATCTGCAAAATTATATCAATTATATCATTGTACGACAAATAGTTTAGTGGACATGACATCATAAACAATGGGCTGCGTGAAAACGGAACTGCGTGGTCACATTCGCTAAAGATACAGGAGAAATGTGTTTACAAATATGTGTGAAATATGTTACATATACTAGAAATACAAGTGCCATGTGCCTATTTGGGCAAAGCCACGGATAAAGAATTCCCTCCTAAAACCGTGGATCGATTTTAATAAAACTTAAAACCGTGGATCGATTTCAATAAAACTTGGGACACACATTATTACTATGTAGAAACAAATACAGTGGGGTAAAAACTACCTTCTTTTCTGGTGGGATTATAACTTTGAGAGAGAACGGGGAGAGGAAGAGATGGACAGACAGAGAGAGGGAGAAGGAGACACAGATATGGGGGAGGAGGAGATGAACAGGAGGAGGGGAATGGAAAATGGACAAAGAAAGGGAACAGAGACAGAGGGGGGAGGCGGTGATGGACAGACAAAGGAAAGAGGGGGGGGGGAGAAGATGGACTGAGAAAGGTGGCAGGGAATATGGACAAAGAAAGGGAAGAAGAGATGAACATCGAGAGAAGCGAGGAGGCGAGGGAATGATAAAATGAGAGGAGGAGATGGAGTGAGAAAGGAGGAGGAAGAGATGGACAGAGAGAGGGGGGATCAGCAGATGGACAGAGATGGGCGCAGGAGGAGATCGACAGAGGGGTGGGGGGGGGGGGGGATGGAGGAGATGAACATAGAGAAGGGGGAGAAGGGCAGAGAGCAGGGTGCAGGAGACGAACAGAGGGGGAGGAGCAGATGGACTAATTTAACTGGAATAAACACATACCTGGGCGACGCCGGGTACTCCGCTAGCTGATTCAATATTTACAAGCTGCTAACAGACTGTCGTTTCACGCCCTATCGACATAATGGTCGTAACAGCTTGCGCACCAAATATTAGCGTGTAACATCGAAGGAACCAAACAAAAATTAGCTTAAAGCAACTGAAGAAAATCAGATGGTATCAAAATATGAATCGTCACAGAGGAATTTCAACTTCCCTGTCACTGTTATGAATGTAGAGTCCAGATCACAGAACGGCGACGCTCAATGTCTTGTAAAGAGTCACTATTTCCCTCGGCGGTCCCACGAAGACGGGAACTCTCACTTATTAAGAAAATTATCACATTTAATTACGAAATTAGAAAATACGTTGAAAAAAGGCAAGCCTATATATATATATATAACATTTATAGATTTAGAGAAAGCTTTTGAAAATGCTGAATGGAATAAACTCTTTGGATATAACATTTATTGATTTAGAGAACGTTTTTGGAAACACTGAATGGAATGCACTCTAGAAATTCTGAGGGTATCAGGAGTAAAATACAACGACCGAAAGGTTATGCACAACTTGTACAAAATAACGGAGTGGAATAGGGTTGTAGCTTATCCCCAGTATTATTCAGTCAGTGTACTGAGCAAGCAGTTATGGAAATCAAGGTGAAATTTCTAAAGGGAACTAAAATTCAAAGAGAAGAAATAAAAGATATTAAGATTCCCCTATGACACTTTAATTCTGTCAGAGACGGTGAAGGACTTGAAAGAGTAGTTGAACGGAATTAATAGTGTCTTTAAAAAAAGTTATAAGATTAACAGCAACAAAGAAAAACAAAAGCAATAGATTGTAGCCAAATTAAATTGGGCGATGTTGAGAGAATTACAGGGGTTGGACAAAAATATGGAAATACCAAAAACTCAAAACACTATCACGCTGAATACAGTGTAGAAAACCCGTAGGCATTCAAGACAATTTCTAGTCGTCTCTGAATGGATAAATAGACGTCCTCTACGGTTTTTGTTCTTCCTGTAAAACAGTGGCAAGTTGAGGCAGCGATGGCGGGGGTGGATAGCAATCACGCACCTTATCTTCAAAGTAGACCACAAAGGCTCAATAATAATGAGATCTGGTCATTGCGTTGGCCAGGGGAGATGCGACAATTCATCCTCGTGCTCACAAAACCAGCCCTGAACGATGGCAGCTGAGTAAAGAGGAGGCCTCTCGACTTGGAACACAGTATCGCCACTGGGGAACAAACACTGTACCATGGGACGGACCTGATCAGCCACAACGGTCACATAATCTTTGGGAGCAATGCAACCTCGCATAGTAATCATGGGGCCCATGAAATACCCCGATGTGGCTGCCCAAATCATCACCGAACCCCCGCTATGTCTCACTCTTGGGGCGTTAACTCGGTCATCTACATCTACATCTAGATTTATACTCCGCAAGCCACCCAACGGTGTGTGGCGGAGGGCACTTTACGTGCCACGGTCATTACCTCCCTTTTCTTTTCCAGTCGCGTATGGTTCGCGGGAAGAACGACTGTCTGAAAGCCTCCGTACGCGCTCGAATCTGTCTAATTTTACTTTCGTGATCTCCTCGGGAGGTATAAGTAGGGGGAAGCAATATATTCGATACCTCATCCAGAAACGCACCCTCTCGAAACCTGGCGAGCAAGCTACACCGCGATGCAGACGTTGTAAACAGTGTGAAAGGAGACTTACCCATCTCCCGTTGCTCCGTAGTTCAGATTTTATGGCTACGGTACCATTGTTTTACTTTTACGGGTATTTACGTTACTTATGAGTGGTCTCGGAACAACTTCGGCCTGCAGTTCCCTTGTTATGGATCTCCATTCGTGTTGCTTTTTTTTGTGCTGACAGTGCTTGCGAGTGCGACGTTCAGTTCTGGAGTGACTTTTTCAGCCGTCGTCTTCTTATTTTTCGTCACAATCATCTTCACTGTCTGTGTGTAACGATTCCCAACACACACTTTGGTCCTTGTTGTGACTTAGCGGATGACGTTCTTCTGCTTTCCCTACATACGGTATAAACCTTCGATGCGGCGAATCTTGAAACACTAAACACTTGGACTTCGTTTGTTACGGAAGCACTCAGCATAGGATCGTCAACAATTTGCCCACATTCGAATTCACTTAGTTCCGACGTAATACCCTCACAGCCACACAGAATGCTGTTTTGACCACGACTGAGACGTGGAATACATTCAGGGCGTTGCACAGGTGCTGTTCGTGGTCAAATACAATAGCGCAGCTTGCAGACTTGGCTAGCACCTGCTTTTTTACTGGTTGTGCTATTTGTGCAGCAACATAACTGTTGATATCCGAAATAGAGAAGATATACACAGAAGAAACTGGTATACGCATGCGTATTCAAATATAGAGATGTGTAAACAGGCAGAATATGGCGCTGCGGTCTGCAACGCCTGTATAAGACGACAAGTGTCTGGCGCAGTTGTTAGATCGGTTACTGCTGCTACAATTGCAGGTTACCGAGATATGAGGTTGAAGGTGGTGTTACAATCGGCGCACGAGCGATGGGACGCTACAACTCCGAGTTACCGATGAAGTTGGGAATTTCACTAGTATACCGTAAATATCAGGAATCCGGTAAAACATCATATCCTCGACATCGCTGCGGCCAGAAAAAGATCCTGCAAGAACGGGACCAAAGGCGACTGAAGAGACACGTTTACCGTGACAGAAGTGCAACTCTTCCGCAAATTGCTGCACATTTCAATGCTGGGCCATCAACAAGTGTCAACACGCGAACCATTCTACGAAACGTCATCCGTATGGGCTTTCGGAGCCGAAGGCCCACTGGTGTACCCTAGATGACTGCACGACACAAAACTTTACGCGTCGCTTTGGCCCATCAACACCGACATTGGACTGTTGATGACTGGAAACATGTTGCCTGGTCGGACGAGTCTCGTTACAAATTGCACCGACCAGATGGACGTGTACGGATATGGAGACAAACTCATGAATCCGTGGACCCTCCAAGTCAGCAGGAGACTGTTCAAGCTGGTGGAGGCTCTGTAATGGTGTGGGGCGTGTGCAGTTGGACTGATGTGGGACCCCTGATACATCTAAATACGACTCTGATAGGGACACGTAAGAATCCTGTCTGATCACCTGCATCCGTTCATATTCATTGTCTATTCCGACGGACTTGGGAAATTCCAGCATGTCAAGAATTGCCAGAGAATGGCTCTAGGAACACTGTTTTGAGATTAATCACTTTCGCTGGCCACCAAACTTCCAGACATGAACATTATTGAGCTTATCTGGGATGCTTTTCAGCGTGCTGTTCAGAAGAGGTCTCCACCCTCTCGCACTCTTACGGATTTATGGACAGCCCTGCACGATTCATGCCGTCAGTTCCCTCCAGCACTACTTCAGACATTATTCGAATCCATGCCACGTCATATTGCGGCACTTCTGCGTGCTCACGTGGGCCCTACGCGATATTAGGCAGGTGTACCAGTTTTTTTGGCTCTTCAGTGCAAAATGCATTGTGGCAATAACAAGAAAAACATTTTTGAAAAGGAGGAATTTCTTAACAATTAATATAAATGTCAGTGTCAAGAAGTCTGTGCTGGAGGTATTTCTCTGGAATGTAGCCTTGTACAAAAGTAAAACATGGACGGTGAGCATTTCAGACAACAAGGCAATACTCGTAGAAGTTTTGAAAATCCGGTCGAATAGGAGAACGGTGAGTATTAGATCGACATTTCGGATAAGTAATGCCGGCCGGGGTGGCCGGGCGGTTCTAGGCGCTACAGTCAGGAACCGCGCGACCGCTGCGGTCGCAGGTTCGAATCCTGCCTCGGGCAGGGATGTGTGTGATGTCCTTAGGTTAGTTAGGTTTAAGTAGTTCTAAGTTCTAAGGGACTGATGACCTCAGAAGTTAAGTCCCATAGTGCTGAGAGCCTTTTTTCGGATAAGTAATGAAAGTTTGAAATTAATTTCATCCATTACAAATGACTGGTGAAAGCATGTGATTGTAAAAGCGTTGGGTTATTTTATGAAGCAACTTTTTCCGCTACCTGACACGATTTTCTTTTTATTTGTGTTCTTCACGCACTTGAAAATGGGAATCATTTCTCGAAACGCGTCGTGTGAAATATAATAAAATATTGACAGGCAGCAGAAAAAATTATAAACAAACCAAAAATGAGGTGATACTGAATTGATCTGGGGAGAAGAGATATTTTGGGACAAACTGACGAAGAGAAGGGATTGGGTTGATGAGACAAAGCTTGAGACATCAATGAATCATCAGTTTTGGAAGGAACAGGAAATGCAGAGGATAAAATTGTAGAGGGAGCCAAAGGCTTGAATACATAAGCAGGTTCAAGTGGCTGTATGTTGCAATACTTGTACAGAGATGAATATTGTCTTACACGGGATAGTGTAGCTGCATCAAACAAGTCTTCTGACTGAAGACCACTACAGCACTAACGAGAATAACGGAAACGCACCATGACGTGTCAGCTTACTAGTTCAATGCCTCACTTCCTAGAGCATACTCGTTGAAAGACGAGATGAGGGAAGTAGATTGCGGGCGGCGAGCAGAAGATAAGCGGAGTAATTGCCGGTGTGGGAGGACTGTTTAGGCGTGGAGCGCGCGGTTCCCAGGGCACGCGAGGCCAGAAGTTCGCCTTCCGTCTCTTGCCTCACGATTGGTATCGTCCGCCGGTATCTGGAGCCCGCGACTCCGCGTTTACGCAACGCGCACGGCGTGGCGTGGAACCTGTTCTGGGAGTAGCATGGAACTCTGCCGGCGCGCCCTCTACGGGCCGCACTGCATGTGCTCACTGGGCGACAACACGCTGCCACTGGTGCGGAGCACGGTTGGGGTCTCCGAAGCACAGACTGAAGACCAACTATAAATGGTTCATTCGTTTACAGAGTTCTATATTTTCCAATGCCTGACATGTACAAATATGATCGAAGCATGAATAGAACTGTAAACTCATCGACTTTGCATTGTGCTCACCATTTATGGAGTAAATGTGAAGAAAGGGATAAAAACCTGCCTGAGGTAAAATCACACTCACTCTCACCCAACATCATGGAAGACAGCGTTGAAAGTGTTCAAATGTTATTATACTGTTAAATAAAACTTCTTTCTTTGGGAGAAAGAAGTTTTATTTAACGATCCCAAAGAAAGCAGGCGTTGACAGATGTGAAAATTACCGAACTATCAGTTTAATAAGTCACGGTTGCAAAATACTAACGCGAATTCTTTACAGACGAATAGAAAAACTGGTAGAAGCCGACCTCGGGGAAGATCAGTTTGGATTCCGTAGAAATGTTGGAACACGTGAGGCAATACTGACCCTACAACTTATCTTAGAAAATAGATTAAGAAAAGGCGAACCTACATTTATAGCATTTGTAGACTTAGAGAAAGCTTTTGACAATGTAGACTGCAATACTCTCTTTCTCTTTCAAATTCTGAAGGTGGCAGGGGTAAAATACAGGGAGCGAAAGGCTATTTACAATTTGTACAGAAACCAGATGGCAGTTATAAGAGTCGAGGTGTATGAAAGGGAAGCAGTGGTTGGGAACGGAGTGAGACAGGGTTGTAGCCTCTACCCAATGATCTTCAATCTGTATATTGAGCAAGCAGTAAAGGAAACAAAAGAAAAATTCGGAGTGGGAATTAAAATCTATGGAGAAGAAATAAAAACTTTGAGGTTCGCCGATGACATTGTAATTCTGTCAGAGACAGCAAAGGACCTGGAAGACCAGTTGAACGGAATGGACAGTGTCTTGAAAGGAGGATATAAGATGAACATCAACAAAACCAAAACGAGGATAATGGAATGTAGTCGAATTAAGTCGGGTGATGCTGAGGGTATTAGATTAGGAAATGAGACACTTAAAGTAGTAAAGGAGTTTTGCTATTTGGGGAGCAAAATAACTGATGATGGTCGAAGTAAGGAGGATATAAAATGTAGACTGGCAATGGCAAGGGAAGCGTTTCTGAAGAAGAGAAATTTGTTAACATCGAGTATGGATTTAAGTGTCAGGAAGTCGTTTCTGAAAGTATTTGTATGGAGTGTAGCCACGTATGGAAGTGAAACGTGGACGATAAATAGTTTGGACAAGAAGAGAATAGAAGCTTTCGAAATGTTGTGCTACAGAAGAATGCTGAAGATTAGATGGGTAGATCACATAACTAATGAGGGGGTATTGAATTGAATTGGGGAGAAGAGGAGTTTGTGGCACAACTTGACTAGAAGAAGGGATCGGTTGGTAGGACATGTTCTGAGGCATCAAGGGTTCACCAGTTTAGTATTGGAGGGCAGCGTGGAGGGTAAAAATTGTAGAGGGAGACCAAGAGATGAATACACTAAGCAGATTCAGAAGGATGTAGGCTGCAGTAGGTACTGGGAGATGAAGCAGCTTGCACAGGATAGAGTAGCATGGAGAACTGCATCAAACCAGCCTCAGGACTGGAGACCATAACAACAACAACAAATAAAACTAAGAAAGACAAGAGGAAAACTAGAGGCGAGTTCCAGGGACATGAGTGCTGTATCGCCCGAACAAGACAAAGCGAGAGCAAAAGCACCACACGCGCAAAGATGCGAGCTGGCGCCAGGCCCATAGAGACTCGCCACTTGCGCGAGTTCCGCCAACGCCCAGGGTTGAGTTAGAAGTGAACAGACAGTTGTTATAAATTGCATTTGCTATGTAGTGTGAAGTTTACCTACGATTAAGGGCCTTTTTGTGTTATATTACATACACTATTGCACAATTAATCATTCAACAAGTCACAAAGATAAGTAAATCTTTTTAACTCATTTAGTGTGACTTTGTGACTAATTTGTTGGAGTTTTGCAGAACCGCCGGCCGCGGTTCTAGGCTCTTCAGTCCGGAACCACGCGGCTTCTATGGTCGCAGGTTCGAATCCTGCCTCGGGCATGGATGTGTGTGATGTCCTTAGGTCAGTTGGGTTTAAGTAGTTCTAAGTCTATGGGACTGATTTAAAAAAGTGTTCAAATGTGTGTGAAATCTTATGGGACTGAACCGCTAAGGTCATCAGTCCCTAAGCTTACACACTACCTAACCTAAATTATCCTAAGGACAAACACACACACACCCATGCCCGAGGGAGGACTCGAACCTTCGCCGGGACCAGCCACACAGTCCATGACTGCAGCGCCCAAGACCGCTCGGCTAATCCCGCGCGGCGGACTGATGAATGGTTCAAATGGCTCTGAGCACTATGGGACTTAACATCTATGGTCATCAGTCCCCTAGAACGTAGAACTACTTAAACCTAACTAACCTAAGGACAGCACACAACACCCAGTCATCACGAGGCACGGAAAATCCCTGACCCTGCCGGGAATCGAACCCGGGAACCCGGGCGCGGGAAGTGAGAACGCTACCGGACGACCACGAGCTGCGGACTGATGACCTCAGATGTTAACTCCCATAGTGCTTAGAGCCATTTGAACCATTTTTGTTGTATTACGTTCTCCTATCGTGTTTTCTGACCCTGGGGCATAGCTGCGCAATACTGGCATGGAGAAATCGTCTTAACAGTATACTGCACCAGAAGCCGTTTCACGAACTCACCAACTCCGCCTCAGCAGAAGCGACGAGGCCTATACAAAAACTGGCGACGAGGGGTTTACAAAAATGTGGCAGGCTGATCACTTACCAAACACACTGATGAGCCAGCCACCCTGAAAACACATTAAAAACGTCGCCCTAAAATTTTAGGTAATTAGTCGAATTATTCACAAAATTTTAAAAGTCGTACGACATTCGTTTGATTGTCAGCTAAATCAGAGGGCAAATCTATCAGTAAATGAGCACCCGCCTTTTGGTTCGAAAATAAAGACAATCTAATAAAATATGGCGCATTGTGATCTGTAGGCCACAAGCACCACACACAGGAAGGTCGCCGGAGCAAGAAGTCACCCGTCATAGGGCTATGGTCTATGCGCAGTTGAGTAAGGAGGACCTCATCTCGTCTGTATGGCTGAAGGAGGTACGCCATGGCTGCGTTGTGGACTTTGCAAGACGCAGCTTATTATCTGTAACTTCCAACCGCTCCTCTTCCCACCGACGCGTGACTCTGTACCTGTACGATGGCACACTGAACCAACAGATGATCTCGACACGCTTTCTTGGCTGCCACACCCGCCCTTTCGTTCCCCTTGATACCCATGTGCCCTGGCACCCAGCAGAAAGACACCTCCTTCCCCAGCCTTTGTAGCTGGAGAAGGGCATATTCTGGACTGCTTTATCTGCTGGGTACAAGCGTTGTAGAGAGTGAAGGTCACTCAGGAAATCGGAGCAGAGAAGGAATTTACCGCTCGCAACGTATCTCACCTGCCCTTGTGCCCGCAAGATGGCGTATAATTCGGCGTCGACGACAATACAGTCTTGAGGCAGTCGGACCTTGAGAATGCCATCAGGGAAAACAGCAGCCGAGACAACGGAGTCCCACTGTTTACATCCGACCGTGACTACAGCTGTTGAGTTGTGGTGGTCAGCTAAAATGTGATATTCGGCGACGAAGCAACCTTCCATGTATCTGGGAAGTTTAATCACCAGTCTGGGGCACTGAGTATCCTCATGAAATTGTGGCACATTAACGAGACTTAGTGAAGGTTGCTGTTTTCTCTAAACACGTCCGACGTTACCTGAATGACGTCGTTCCAGGACGCTGGACTGGAAGAGGAGGAGCAGAAGATGAACTTCATCATCAGTGGCCTGCCAGGCCTCCAGACCTCACACCCTGTGTCTTTAATCTGTGGAGTTAAGTAAAAGACTGCGATTTTATCCTCACTGGCTCACGCTCTTGAAAGTCACGCATTCTTCAAGCTGTGAATTCGATAACGAAAACTAGCTGCTTCGTGTCTGGTAGGAAATGAGCCACCGTTTTGACATTTGTAGTGTAACACATGGTGCTCACATTGAAAGCAAAAAAAAATTGGAACTTTTCTCCTTCTTTGTGAATAGACCTGTAGTCAAAGTATAGTGTCTAATGCAAGTTCGCGTATGCATAATATCCATATTTACTATCTGACACCACCCTGAAGTAACGTACTTCATCACAAAGATTTCAAGATTGAGATTAGTTTTCGTAAATTCATTTGAGTGCACGAGGAGAGCTACTCAGCACCACTGAAAAAGATTTACTAGCAAGATACAAAGATGAGGCAGCCCATAAAACGAAGAGATAAGTATATATGTTCTACACAAAGTTTCATAATAACAGAAACTTCGAGTCTGTAATTTCTGTTTTCTTTCTGACGTAGACTGGTAGGCACGTTATGATTTCTGACCAGTTGGGGAAGATTTCAGTCGTTAGCCTATGCAACAAGAATTTCAGGAACTACATTATTTAGAATAAATGACATCGACTGTTGGAGATAATACTTCTATTAAATTAATAAGGAAGATCCACAACCTTTTAGAAAACAAAAAGCGAAAAAAACTGAAAGTAGTTGGACGCAAACCTGGTACCTTTCTCTTCACATCTCAGGACGGCATCAGCTAGCTACTGCTTCGACTTGGGAGTCAGGCCTCCATATGTGTTATACACAGTGTAAAGTCTGTTCCATAAATGTCGTTATTTGATATTTAACTACGACAAATAGTACCAAAACGACGCACTTTCGATAGATTATCATTGTACCGTACCATTGAAACAGTACACTTCCGCAGCACCCAAGTTATCAGATACCGATATGTAATTTCCTGTCATTTTATTACAACAAATCGTATCTAAAACTGTGGTGTCACCGCCAGACACCACACTTGCTAGGTGGTAGCCTTTAAATCGGCAGCGGTCCGTTAGTATACGTCGGACCCGCGTGTCGCCACTGTCAGTAATTGCAGACCGAGCGCCGCCACACGGCAGGTCTAGAGAGACTTCCTAGCACTCGCCCCAGTTGTACAGCCGACTTTGCTAGCGATGGTTCACTGACAAATTGCGCTCTCATTTGCCGAGACGATAGTTAGCATAGCCTTCAGCTACGTCATTTGCTACGACCTAGCAAGGCGCCATTATCATTTGCTATTTCTCTTGTGATGCATGTGCCGTCAGACCGATGTTCACCAATTATGGATTAAAGTTAAGTATTCCAGCAGCTATGTACCTTTTTTACTAGACTCAACTCCTTTAACTGTTCCAGACCTCACGCCAGCCTGCGTGAGCTTAAACGCGTGCCTTTCGGCTACCCGTCACTGTGGATTGGCTGTCTTGCCAGTCCACAACAAAAACTACCCGTTTTCCAGAGATTCTCAATTTGTTGATGCTTTGAAAAGCTTAATTTATACCACCTTGTCTATAATAATAATAATAATAATATTAAAACAAATATGAAGTTTAACTCATAGAACATGGGCGTCTGCTAAGTTCTGCTTGTGACGTGAAAACGATGTCGCACACCCTGGTCGTGTTCTTCTCCACGAGGCAACAATCTGACATGCCAGGTTCTTCATTTCGCGCTCTGCAGTGTGGTAGAACGTAAGAAGTCCATGCTCTGACGCCACCAGCTCCGCGTCCACGCGCGTTTTCACGTCCCGTAAGAGGACAGTTTCAGTATACCCGACCTCATTGGCGACAAGATGGGCACCCGGATAAAAAGTTAAAAGAAAAAAAAAGTGTGCTGAATCATGAAAGCAGCAAACCCAGTACAACGTGATATACGCAAAGAGAGAGACTGAGCGACGTGGCGTAGTGGTTAGCACGCTGGACTCGCATTCGGGGGGACGACGGTTCAAACCCGCATTACCTCTACATCTATAAAGGCACTCCGCAAGCCACCGTGTGGTGCATGGCGGAGGGTACCCTGTACCACCACTTTTCATTTGCGTTCGCTCTATTCGACTCGTAAATAGAGCGAGGGAAAAACCACTATCTATATGCCTCCGTATGAACCCTAATTTCTCGTATCTTATTTTTGTGGTCCTTACGCTCTATGTATGTTGAGGCAGTAGAATCGTTCAGCAGTCAGCTTGAAATGCTGTTTCTCTAAATTTTCTCAAGAGTGTTTCTGGGAAACAACGTCGCTTTCCCTTCACAGATTCTCATTTGAGTTCCCGAAACATCTCCGTAACACTTAAAGGTCGTTCGAACCTACCGCTAACAAATCTAGCCCGCCTCTGAATTGCTTCGATGTCCTCCTTCAATCTGACTTGGTATGGATCCCAAACACTCGAGCAGTACTCACGAATAGGTCGCACCAGCGTCTACACGCGGTTTCCTTTGCAGGTCTTTCCGTAAATTCTCCCAATAAGGCGAAATCGGCCATTCGCCTTCCCTGCAACAGTTCTCACATGCTCTTTCTATCTCATATCGCTTTGCAACGTTACGCCCAGATATTTAAACAACTTGACTGTGTCAAGCACTACTAATACTGTATCCTACCATTGTTGTTGTTGTGGTCTTCAGTCCAGAGACTGGTTTGATGCAGCTCTCCATGCTACTCTATCCTGTGCAAGCTTCTTCATTTCCCAGTACCTACTGCAACCTACATCCTTCTGAATCTGTTTAGTGTATTCATCTCTTGGTCTCCCTCTACGATTTTTACCCTCCACGCTGTCCTCCAATACTAAATTGGTGATCCCTTGATGTCTCAGAATATGCCCTACCAACCAATCCCTTCTTCTAGTCAAGCTGTGCCACAAATTTCCTCTTCTCTCCAACTCTATTCAGTACCTTCTTATTAGTTAGTGATCTACCCATCTAGTCTTCAGCATTCTTCTGTAACATCACATTTCGAAAGCTTCTACTCCCTTCTTGTCTAAACTATTTATAGTCCACGTTTCACTTCCATACATGGCTACACTCCATACAAATACTTTCAGAAACGACTTCCTGACACTTAAATCTATACTCGATGTTAACAAATTTCTCTTCTTCAGAAACGCTTCCCTTGCCATTGCCAGTCTACATTTTATATCCTCCTTACTTCGACCATCATCAGTTATTTTGCTCCCCAAATAGCAAAACTCCTTTACTACTTTAAGTGTCTCATTTCCTAATCTAATACCCTCAGCATCACCCGACTTAATTCGACTACATTCCATTATCCTCGTTTTGGTTTTGTTGATGTTCATCTTATATCCTCCATTCAAGACACTGTCCATTCCGTTCAGCTGCTCTTCCAGGTCCTTTGCTGTCTCTGACAGAATTACAATGTCATCGGCAAACCTCAAAGTTTTTATTTCTTCTCCGTGGATTTTAATACCTACTCCGAATTTTTCTTTTGTTTCTTTGCTGCTTGCTCAATATAAAGATTGAATAAAATCGGGGATAGGCTACAACCCTGTCTCACTCCCTTCCCAACCACTGCTTCCCTTTCATGCCCCTTTCATGCCCCTCGACTGCCATCTGGTTTCTGTACAAATTGTAAATAGCCTTTCGCTCCCTGTATTTTACACCTGCCACCTTCAGAATTTGAAAGAGTGTGTTTCAGTCAACATTGTCAAAAGCTTTCTCTAGGTCTACAAATGCTAGAAACGTAGGTTTGCCTTTCCTTAATCTATTTTCTAAGATAAGTTGTAGGGTCAGTATTGCCTCACGTGTTCCAACATTTCTACGGAATCTAAACTGATCTTCCCCTAGGTCGGCCAAGTTTTTCCATTCATCTGTAAAGAATTCGTGTTAATATTTTGCAGCCGTGGCTTATTAAACTGATAGTTCGGTAATTTTCACATCTGTCAACACCTGCTTTCTTTGGGATTGGAATTATTATATTCTCATACATCTTGCTCACCAGATGATAGAGTTTTCTTAGGCCTGGCTCTCCCAAGGCTGTCATTAGTTTTATTGTTGTCTACTCCTTATCCTACCATTACAGGTTTCATACTCTTACTCATCCGCCGAGCGGTTCTAGGCGCTACAGTCTGGAGCCGCGCTGCTGCTACGGTCGCAGGTTCGAATCCTGCCTCGGGCATGAATGTGTGTGATGTCCTTAGGTTAGTTAGGTTTCAGTAGTTCTAAGTTCTAGGGGACTCATGACCTCAGATGTTAAGTCCCATAGTGCTCAGAGCCATTTGAACCATTTCTTACTCATCCGCATTAACTTACATTTTTCCACATTTAGGGCTAGCTGCCACTCATCACACCAACTGGAAATTTTGTCTTAAGTCGTCCTGTGTGTGTGAAATCTTAAGGGACTTAACTGCTAAGGTCATCAGTCCCTAAGCTTACACACTAATTAACCTAAATTATCCTAAGGACAAACACACACACTCATGCCCAAGGGAGGACTCGAACTTCCGCCGGGACCAGCCGCACAGTCCATGACTGCAGCGCCTAGGCTAAACCCGCGCGGTTTAAGTCGTCCTGATTTAGGTATTCCGTGATTTCCCTAAATCGCTTCAGACAAATGCCGGGATGGTTCCTTTGAAAGGGCACGACCGATTTCCTTCCCTGATCCGAGCTTGTGCTCCGTCTCTAATGACCTCGTTGTCAACAGGGCGTTAAAAAACTAAACTCATCCTCCTCTCCTCCGCACGGAGAGAGAGAGAGAGAGAGAGAGAGAGAGAGATCTTGTGTGTTGAGTGTGTGTGAGAGAGAGAGAGGGAGAGAGAGGAGTAGGAGAAGACGGATGAAGTAAATTGGTGATGAAAAAATTGGTAAAACTCTCGCCCCTCCCCCCCCTCTTTCTCTCTCTCCCCCTCACACACACACACACACACACACACACACACAGTTACTATTACCAGACAGGGAGTTCATCACAGTCATAACATTACGGCGGCGTAACACGCATTACCATAATAACGGCAGCCTCCCGGCCGCCTAATAAACACGACCGATCGGCAGTAAATTCGCCATCGGCACCGGCCGCCGCCCCTCCCCTGACATGTCTACACAGCCGCCGTGGCGTCGTTTGTCTGGCTTTTTTCCCCACTAAAGGCAACGCCGCGGTGGGAGGAGGTGTGGGCGTCCGGCAAGGGCGGTGCAGTTGCGACAGCTGCCGAGCAGTTTCCCTTAAACGGGGTAAGCAGAAAGCCGCCTCAACAGGCTGTCCGTCATCCGAACCGTGTCGCCGCCACAGATGAAGCACGACACTACACGGGCCAAAACGTCGCTTTCGAGGTATTCTTGCTGCAGGCAAGCCGCGTGTTCGTATTTTATCGCCCTGCCTAGTGCATAACCGTCCAATAATGTAAATCAAAATTTTCTTATATAGTGTGCCGAAAAGAGTGACCTGCTCGTTTTACTAAACACGGTATCAGTTTCAAGCCCGTCAGCTTGATACAAGTAACAACCTGAGTGTGGTTTTTAGGTAATTCTCCACTTCTTTTTAGTCACCTGTCTTCTGACTGGTATGACGCAGCTTACCACGATTTCCTCTCTTGTATCAACTTAACACCGTACTAGCCTCACAACAGTAGTGGAATCCTACGTCCTAATTATTTGATGTACTCCAATCTCTGTATTCCCGAACGGTTTTTGCCTCCACAGCTCTCTCTAGTATCATGTAACTTATTCCCTGATCTTTTAAGATATGCCATATGTTCTGTCCCTTCTTCTTGTCATATGTTTCTTTTTTCGCCGAGTCTGCGAAGAATCTCCTCATTCCTGATCTTATCAGTCAACGTAATTTTCAATATCCTTCTGTCGCATCACATCTCAAGCAAATCGATTCTATTCTTCTCCAGTTTTCCCACAGTACGTGATTCATTTCCATACAATGTTGTGCACCCAATGTACATTCTCAGAAACTTTTTCTTCAAATTAAGGCCTAGGTTCAAATGGCTCTGAGCACTATGGGACTTAACTGCTGTGGTCATCAGTCCCCTAAAACTTAGAACTACTTAAACCTAACTAACCTAAGGACATCACACATATCCATGGCTTAGAGCCATTTGAACCATTTGAAAGGATATGACCGATAAGATTCGCTGATGGCATTGCTATCGTCAGTGAAAATGAAGAAGAATTACAGGACCTACTACACTGAAAGAGCAGTGTAATGAAACCGCATCATGGACTGGCAGCAAACTGGACGACTGCGCGCAGGACTCGCGCTCTCAGAGTTCAGTACAAACTTAATCAAATGGTTCAAATGGCTCTGACCACTATGGGACTTAACTGCTGTGGTCATCAGTCCCCTAGAACTTAGAACTACTTGAACCTAACTAACCTAAGGACATCACACACATCCATGCCCGAAGCAGGATTCGAACTTGCGATCTTAGCGGTCGCGCGGTTCCAGGCTGTAGCGCCTAGAACCGCTCGGCCACTCCGGCCGGCTAAGGCCTAGGTTTCATATTGAAAGGAAGGTCCTCACTGCCTGTGGTAGTCCAGATTTTATGTCCTTGCTTCGTTCGTCATATGTTCTTTTTCTTCTAAGGTAGCAGAATCCTTCACTCCGTCAACTTCGTGACTCTAAGTTTTGACGTTGAGTTTATCGCTAGTCTCATTTCTGCTACTCCTCATTACTTTCGTGTTTCTAGCTCTCCGTACCTCAATCTGTAGAAACGAAACCCTTCTTGGATCACTTTATTGTCTCTCTGGTAAGACCACTGTTTCTTAGAAACGGGTAAATGTATCAAGTTAAAATTTATGCCAGACACTGAAGTCGATGGTCCCCTGGTGATGTAAAAAAATTAAGCTTCTAAGTCAATGCAATCAAAAGCTACCACCACTTATATCACATATTTTGACACTCGCAAAATCACCCCTCAAAATCTATGGATTAAGTATGTGCTGGCCTCGGTGGCCGAGCGGTTCTAGGCGCTTCAGTCCGGAACCGCGCGACTGCTACGGTCGCAGGTTCGAATCCTGCCTCGGGCATGGATGTGTGTGATGTCCTTAGGTTAGTTAGGTTTAAGTAGTTCTAGGGGACTGATGACCTCAGATGTTGTTAAGTCCCATAGTGCTCAGAGCCATTTGAACTGGCCGCGGGCGCTGAAGCGTCGGTTTTTTTTTTTTTTTTTTTTTTTTTTTTTTTTTTTTTCGGGAGACAAAGTGTGCGACGCAAACTTTGCACATTCTGGCGAATGTCCTGAACACATGATTTAGAGGTGTTGCTCTATTGCAACTTGTGACACAACAATGCTGACACACTGCGACCGCACGTCCACTACTTGACAGCGCCTGGTCAGAACTGGCTGGTCGAATGCACGTATGTTGTTTAACTTGTTGGTTCAAGCTGCCAGCGCAGCTACTGCGCTGACGCCGCTTAAAAAATGGTTCAAATGGCTCTGAGCACTATGGGACTTAACATCTGAGGACATCAGTCCCCTAGAACTTAGAACTGCTTAAACCTAACCAACCTAAGGACATCACACAGATCCATACCCGAGGCAGGATTCGAACCTGCGACCGTAGCGGTCGCGCGGTTCCTGACCGTAGCGCCTAGAACCTCTCGGCCACTCCAGCCGGCGACGCCGCTTATACGCCAGTAATAAAATCGGTCTCAGAACTTTTCGGACGGACGCTTTTGCCATTGCTCTGATTTTTTTTGTGTTAGGCGCCACACGCTACAGTATCATTACGCCGCTGGCCAAGGGCAGCGCCCAGTATCGGTAGATTTTTTTGACATGTTAAGCGCTGTTATTGATGGTTTCCCCCATAAGAGCGCACGAGGACTCGGAAGCAACTCTGCACAGGGTACGGACCAACGCGTTCTCCAGAGCGGCTTACGCAACGGCCGCCGGGCGACAAAGGCGCTGGCAGCCGCCCACGCAGTCGCAGGGCCGGGGCCGCTGCTTTGCATTTCCGGTACTCGGCTCGGCCGCGGTGCGGCTCGCGGGCCGGTTGCGCCACGCATTAGCTGCTCCCGATCTTCATTTTTATTGCCTTCCGCGTGCTATTGTGTCGGTGGCCGCGCTCCACGTTTTTCCTTGGGAATTGCGAAAGCCGCGGCGCACACGCGGGCGAACGGCCTCTCGCGTTACGACAGTAGCGCTGGGACTCACGTCCCACTCTGACTCGGCTAGCGAACGCGTAACGGCTCCTCCCTCTCTGTACGTCTCTCAAAACACCTCAGGGAACTCACGATTATGACAGCCCGGTTGTCGCCATTCCTCAAATCCTCCAATACGCTGAGAAATACGCTACTGGCCATTAAAATTGCTACACCACGAAGATGACGTGCTGCAGACACGAAATTTAACTGACAGGAAGAATATGCTGTTATGTGCAAATGGTCATTCACACAAGGTTGGCGCCGGTGGCGACACCTGCAACGTGCTGACATGAGGACAGTTTCCAACCGATTTCTAATACACAAACAGCGGATGACCGGCGTTGCCTGGTGAAACGTTGTTGTGATGCCTCAAATAAGGAGGAGAAATGCGTACCATCACGTTTCCGACTTTGATAAAGGTCGGACTGTAGCCTATCGCGATTGCGGTTTATCGTATCGCGACATTGATGCTCGCGTTGGTCGAGATCCAATGACTGTTAGCAGAATATGGAATCGGTGGGTTCAGGAGGGTAATACGAAACGCCGTGCTGGATCCCAACGGCCTCGTATCACTAGCAGTCGAGATGACAGGCATCTTATCCGCATGGCTGTAACGGATCGTGCAGCCACGTCTCGATCCCTGGGTCAACAGATGGGGACGTTTGCAAGACAACATCTATCTGCACGAACAGTTCGACGACGTTTGCAGCATCATGGACTATCAGCTCGGAGACTGTGGCTGCGGTAACCCTTGACGCTGCACCACAGACAGGAGCACCTGAAATGGTGTACTCGACTACGGACCTGGGTGCACGAATGGCAAAACGTCATTTTTTCGGATGAATCCAGGTTTTGTTTACAGCATCATGATGGTCGCATCCGTGTTTGGCGACATCACGGTGGACGCACACTGGAAGCGTGTATTTGTCATCGCCATACTGGCGTATCACCCGGCGTGATGGTACGGGGTGCCATTGGTTACACGTCTCGGTCACCTCTTGTTCGCATTGATGGCACTTTGAACAGTGGACGTTACATTTCAGATGTGTTACGACCCGTGGCTCTACCCTTCATTCGATCCCTGCGAAACCCTACATTTCAGCAGGATAATGCACGACCGCATGTTTCAGGTCCTGTACGGGACTTTCTGTATACAGAAAATGTTCGACTGCTGCCCTGGCCAGCACATTCTCCAGATCTCACACCAATTGAAAACGTCTGGTCAATGGTGGCCTAGCAACTGGCTCGTCACAATACCCCAGTCACAACTCTTGATGAACTGTGGTATTGTGTTGAAGCTGCATGGGCAGCTGTACCTGTACACGCCATCCAAGCTCTGTTTGACTGAATGCCCAGGCGTATCAAGGCCGTTATTACGGCCAGGGGTGATCGTTCTAGGTACTGATTTCTCAGGATCTGTGCACCCAAATTGCGTGAAAATGTAATCACATGTCAGTTCTAGTATAATATATTTGTCCAATGAATACCCGTTTATCATCTGCATTTCTTCTTAGTGTAGCAATTTTAATGGCCAGTAGTGTACCTCGTTTCCGACTTCGTTATCCTTTATGATTCTAGATCAGCGCTGAAACTGTTGAGAAATTAGCACCAGTGAAAGATCTAACCATCCGACAGCATATGACATCGTGAATCTAATGTTACAGATCACACACAGGAATTAAGTTATCTCGTGACAAGCCACTGGGATTCACGGGTCCTCTGAATCAAAATACTCGGAAAATATCCCTGAACAACCTCAAAAATTCTGTCTGTGGAGTTAAGAAATGTTCAAATGTGTGTGAATTCCTAAGGGACCGAACTGCTGAGGTCATCGGTCCTTAGACTTACACACTACTTAAACTAACTTATGCGAAGAACAACACACACTCCCATGCTCGAGGGAGGACTCGAACCTCCGGCGGGAGGGGCCGCACAATCCGTGAGATGGCGCCTCAAATCGCACGGCCACTCCGCGCGGCGGAGTTAAGGAAAAAAAAAAAAAAAAGAAATGGCTCTGAGCACTATGGGGCTTAACTGCTGAGGTTATCAGTCCCCTAGAACTAAGAACTACTTCAACCTAACTAACCTAAGGACATCACACACATCCACGCCCGAGGCACGATTAGAACATGCGACCGCAGCGGTCTCGCGGTTCCAGACTGTACCGCCTAGAACCGTACGGTCACTCCGGCCGGTCGGAGTTAATAGTTCAGCATATAAACAGGCTGATTTTGCTACATGAGGACAAACTGCTGGAAAATATTCCTGAGAGGATACGGAGCAGAAGAAAAGTCTATATTATCTGATGGCCGGAAATGCGTCACAAGGGAGGTAAACTGACTTGAATGTCTGTCTTTGACAGTCACGTCAATATCAGCAGCAGGCAGGTGGCCCGCTACAGTGGGGTGAGCCAGAAGGCCGTGTGGAACATTCTCCACGACAGCTGTCACTATCCGTGTCACTTGAAGCGCATACAGGGTTTTTTACCTACGGATCTGGCGCTGTGTAGTTAGTTCGTCGCACAGGCTACCACGGTGCTGGGATTTCTGCCGTCCACCTTATTCACAGATGAGGCTGCCTTTGTGAAGGGCGATACTGTCAACCTTCACAACACCAACCTGTAAGCAATGGAAAATTCCCACAGTATGTTGTAAGCGAATCAGCACCAGTGCAGCCTCACTGTGTGAGCAGGAATTATCTGTGACCACCTCATGAGACCAGTAGTCCTTTTACAATGCCTCACAGGCGAGATGCATCTGCACTTCCGGCGAGTGACCCTCCCTCCCCTACTGGAAGACATGCCTTTGCTGGTGTGAAGGATATTGTGGGTACCGTATAACGGTATGCTACTCCAGTTCACTGCCCTTTTGAGTGTGGAGCTAAAACACTAACACAGACAGAACATTTCTACTTGTCTGGTGTATTCTCATAGCTGCTCTCCATCAAAGAGACCTACACTATCAATGATCCTTTATCTCCACCTTCAAGTGGATGTACCTCCCTTGGAACGCATTTGCAGCCATATGTCCCTATTAGCACCTGTCCATAATGCACGGCCTGTGGCGGAGTCGTTACACTACAATGACATCCCTGTAATGGACTGGCCTGCACAGAATCTTGACGTGAATCCTATAGAACACCTTTGGGACAATTGCAACACCGACTTCGTGCCAGGCCTCACCGACCGGCATCGATACCTCGCCTCGGTGCGGCACTCCGTGAAGAATGGGCTGCCATTCCCCAAGAAACCTTCCAGCACCTGATTGAACGTATGCCTGCGAGAGTGGAAGCTGTCATCAAGGCTAAGGGTGGGCCAACACCATACTGAATTCCAGCATTACCGATAGAGGGTGCCACGAACTTGTAAGACTTTTCAGCCATGTGTCCGGATACTTTTGATCACATAGTGTATATTCCTCATAAGCACTAAACCTCAAATTCTCTAGATCATGTTTTATATATTTTGATTATTGTCTGCCTCGACAGTTTTTCTGATATAACAAGCTAACTATTCCAACTATCCTTTACACACGTCTCATTAAACTTCTCCTCCATGTGCTTGGGGTTTCTCATAAAGAGGGTGTTCCAAGTATTTAGGGTCAAAGTTGTATAAACGACAGACAATCCTAAAATAAATATTCAAGATAAAGTACATATTGTCGAAAATTATGGTGTGAAGAACAGCGGAGCTTTGTTTCTAAAGGATTACATGAGATCGTTGATGTAGTAAACCGCAGTTGAAACTGAAATGGAATGACTGGCCTCTGGTGCCGCTTGAAGAGTGCATTCCGAAGATACTTGGAGCCCTCTGGAATTTAGCGTGGCCGTGTTAATAGCTTCTACTCGTTCAAGGCGTATCTTCTGGCATTTGTTTTCAGGAAAGGTTCATCGTCAGGCCGAGAGCGTTTCCCGAGTAACACGATAGCGGCTGAGATTCCGCCCAAGAGCTGTCCCGAACCCGCAGCTGCGCCGAGCTCGAACAGCCGCCACACACGTTGGTCTTACGCGCTAAAGGGATCGCTACAGCCCACTTCAAGAGGGAAAAAGGATACGCGCGCGCATGTGTGTGTGTGTGTGTGTGTGTGTGTGTGTGTGTGTGTGTGTGTGTGTGTGTGTAATAGAGAGAAGTGGTGGGGAGAACACTTGCTATTTAATATTCCCTTTGGACATATCCTTGTTAAAAAATATCTTTAATCTGGCGGAAGCCATGGCAAGAATGCTTGTGGATGAATGATTTCCCTCTACTTCTTTATGATGGAAAGAACGCCCGTAATTGCAACTGTCATTGGTGTGCTCTAGTCCAAACAAAGCTTCCTCGCCGGCCGTTGTTGCCGAGAGGTTCTAGGCGCTTCAGTCCGAAACCAAGCGACAGCTACAGTCGCAGGTTCGAATCCTGCCTTGGGTATGGATGTGTGTGATGTCCTTAGGTTAGTTAGGTTTAAGTAGTTCTAAGTTCTAGGGGACTGATGACCTCAGATGTTAAGTCCCATAGTGCTCAGAGCCATCTGAATTTGAACCAAAGCCTCCTCAAATCCGTAATAACAGAAGGTAACTTAAGCAATAAGTGGATAATAGCAGATTAAAAACAGTTGCAGACGTACGTTCTTGTACTGCGGAACACTAGTCATCATATGAAAAGAACTGTGGATAAAAATAGGATGCATACTAAGGTGACAAGAAATAAGAATCGATCCTCGCCATGGTTAACTCGCCCGGCAGTACACTTTCTCCCTCAAAGCCACGGTCGACTTTATCCTACATATGCCTATATACTCCTCAAGCCACCAGACGCCGCATGGCGGAGGGCACCTCTATTACTGTTAATCCATTCCCTTTCCTGATCCAGTCGCAAATGGGGTGAGGGAAAAACGGCTGCCCATATGCTTCCGTACGAGTCGCGATTTCTGTTATCTCATACTCTCGGTACCTGCCCGAAATGTACATTGACGGTAGTAGAATCGTTTTCTTCATTTTCTCAATAGAGTTCTGCGAAAAGAACATCGTCTTCCCTCCACAGAATCCTATTTGAGTTCACGGAGCATTTCCGCAATACTCGCGGATTGATCGAACTTACCGGTAAAGAACCTAGCTGCCCATTCTATCTGTCATATCATTTATGTACCTAGATGACAACAGCTGTCCTCTCACACTTCCCAGGGCCACTCCTAGTCACTGATGAACACTCATCGCCCTGGACAACATACTGGAATCTATTACTTAACAAGTCTTGGAGGCACTTACATATCTGGCTACACTCTATTGCGTGTGCTCGGGCCTTCGTTAACAGTCTGCCTTCCTCCTTCTCCATCCGAGACGATGCTCTGTCTGTGACGACCCCGACGTCGACTGCTTCCGCACAGGCCTCTAAGACCGGCGGCGTGGGCGCCCGCTCGCATCTACATCCACATCCATCGCCACCAGCTACGCCCACGCCCGGACTGCCCGCTATTGAGGCCGGCGCGTAGCGCTCCACGCTGTTACGACACGCTTTTTCACGAGCCGGCACGGTTCTGCGCGGCTGCGGGGTGACAAGCGTAAATAGCCACTCGGTAATTGCAGCAGTTTGCTCGCCACTACCTCATTGTGTCGCAGTTTGGCGCGAAATACGCGCGCCGCTTCGCTCCAACATTTGTGCCACCTCTTTGTTGACCGTATGATTGCCAAAACCGCAACCACTGATGGAAAATAACTGTGCAAAATAACTGTGCCCTCCCAGAGGTGGACTCAGTACGAACACATCACGTCAAATTAAACTAAAGCAAAACCTCGTAACGGATCCGTATTACACGGTTTGTTTTTAAATAATGTCTCCGAATCAGATTCATTGGGAATATCTTAAGGAAATATAGATGATCCACAAAACAAGTGCCTTACAAAACACTTAGAAGACAGACTTAAGGATAGTGTTCATAAGCCTGGAACACTTACCAATGCAGCGCATTTCATAACTAGCCTTAAATGTTCAAAAACGTAAAATTTCGCTGTATATTGTGTTTATTAATATTTCCACAAGAGGCATGAAACGTAGACGCTCGGGACTGCAAATAAATTCCCAATAAGGCATAGAAAGGCGTACACGATAACTTCTATATAAAATTATACAGGATGAGTCAGGATGACAGGTACATGCTTTGAGGGGTGATAGTATTAGTGATTCTGAACAAAAAACTTCATATGGTCGTATGCCCTATTCCGAATGGTTACCGAGATGGAACACACTTAATATCACTTTTGAACGTTTTTCTTGAATAACTCGAAAACGGCACCCTCCAGCGAAAACGTGTTGCAGTACAAAATTACAAAATTAAACTATATTAAATTTCCTACAAAAAAGGTCCTTTTCATTTTTTTCTCTAGAACTAATAGTTTGCGCGAAGACAGCGCGAGAACGTTGAAAAACTCGCTCGACGCGCATGCGCTGTAGCTTACGTAGTTTTTGTAGGGCAATTTGAGGTGGCATATTCAGGTAGCAAGTTGAGACGAACAGTCTGATACGGGGCACTTGTGGTCTATCGAGTCGGGAAACTACCTCAAATTGGCCTATAAAAACTGCAGCCGCTGCCTTGAAGCTCACATATGTGGTTCATGCCTCGCCCAATCCGCGTCAAATGGTTCAAATGGCTCTGAGCACCATGGGACTTAACAAAAAAATGGTTCAAATGGCTCTGAGCACTATGGGACTTAACTTCTGAGGTCATCAGTCCCCTAGAACTTAGAACTACTTAAACCTAACTAACCTAAGGACATCACACACATCCATGCCCGAGGCAGGATTCGAACCTGCGACCGAAGCGGTCACGGGGTTCCAAACTGAAGCGCTTAGAACCGCACGGGGACTTAACAGCTGAGGTCATCAATCCCCTAGAACTGAGAACTACTTAAACCTAGCTAACCTAAGGACATCACACACATCCATGCCCGAGGCAGGATTCGAACCTGTGACCGCAGCGGTCGCGCGGTTCCAAACTGAAGCGCCTAGAACCGCTCGGCCACCCCGGCCGGCAATCCGCGTCAAAAATGCTATTTTTTTCCTAACGACTGGTCATCTGGACCTCCCATTTCTGTTTCATTCCTGACCAGGTTCTGCATATACCATAAATGTGGAGGAAATCGGTGTTGACGAATAGGAGCGATCCCTTTTCTCGCTCGCAGTAGCAGACTTCGGTTTATTGATACAGTACAAGGAAGCATAATGTCAACAATGAAGACTATTTACAAAATACCCTTGAGATTCACCGTAGAATACTGCTCGAAAGTGTAGAACCCGTTCCAAACAGGACTAACAGGGAATAATGAACGTAAACAAGGACAGCACGAACGGTTAAAGGTGTTTTTGATTCACGGGAGAACCTCACGGAAACGCTGAAAAAACCTGAATTGGCAGACTCTTGTAGACAGACGCAAACTATCCCGCGAAGTCCTACTTACAAAAAAACAAGAACGAATATTATGTGAACAGTTTGGAAATATTCTACTGCCCCCCCCCCCCCCCCCCCCCCATGTATCACTCCCGTACGGACCATGAAGACAAAATTAGGGTAATTTCAGTACGCGCAAAGGCACTAGAGTATTGTACGTCACATTGTTTGTACCATATTTATGTACCTGAAGATGGACGAGGGGCGTTCAGCAAGTGATGCAACACATTTTTACCCCAGCAAACTTCGGTTGAAAAAATGCAGAATTTGATGTCGGACATTTTGGATAGTTTAATGAAGTTCCGACAAGTGGCGACACTAAACGTATCTTTCAAATTAGCGTCTGTAACGGAGGTGTGTTCCAAGCAGAGAGCTGCGTTCCAAGTAGAGAGCTGTTACTGAATTTCTTTCGGCTGGAAATCAGGGCATCGCAGGTATTCATAGGCCTTGTAGAAGTCTACGGAGACCTGGTGGTGAACAAAAGCACGGTGAGGCGTGGAGCGAGGCGTCTGTCATCATGGCAACAAGGTCGCGCAAACCTGTCCGATCTCCCGCATGCCCTCAGGAAATTGAAAAAAAAAAAAAAAAAAAAAACGATTTTAACGTCTTTGTCGCCAAAAAAAAAGTAAACGAATTTCTGCTTCTCTACGCATGGCCTTACGCAAGTCTGCTCATCCGACAGGAGCTCACAAGACTTCGTTGGACTGTTCTTTGGTCATCCACCCTACAGTCCGGATATCGCACCTTCTGACTTCCATATGTTTGGCTTAATGAAGGATGAACTCCGCGGGAAGCAGTACGTGGATGATTAGGAGGTTATTGATGCAGCAAAACGTCGGCTCCGACCACGAGGGTATACAGGCCCTCTCTGTGGTGGTGGTAATTTCCTATGGGACCAAACTGCCGAGGTCATTGGTCCCTGGGCTTACACACTACTTAATCTTAAACTAACTTACGCTAAGGACAACACACACACCCATGCCCGAGGGAGGACTCGAACCTCAGACGGGGGGAGTCGCGCAAACCGTGGCAAGGCGCCTCAGACGCGCGGCTACCCCGCGCGGCACGCCCTCGCTGTAAGGTGGCGAAGGCCGGCCTATTGAACAAACATTATGTTGAAAAATAGGATTCTGTAGCCAAAAGAGTGGGGAATAATATGGTGTATTGCAATCCTGAATGAAACGAATCTGCCGTAAATAAATAAATATGTTGCATTACTTATAGAACGCCCTCATAGTTAGCCCCCACCGAGAGGTCGAATTTACCAGTCCTCTCACAAGTGTGTTATTGGGGTATTCACACAGGAGGACGGTCGGGAAACTAAGGTCAGGTGGAACGCATAACGAGTCCGCTGCGAAGTACTGTTACAAAACGCAGCCATTGCAGGGTGCTGTTTCCAAGCGTTCCTCTCAGGGGGGCAGTGTGTCTCGTTTCTTGCGCGGTCTTGCGTTGCCGCGGGAAGAAAACTCAGCCATCTGCAGAAGTGTCGCACGCTCTTTCACAACGGATAACGTCCGTGAAGCTCATTTCCTTCTGTCGTAACCTCAAACAATAAGTGGTTAATTTTCTGGGACGAGCCATTCAACAAACTGCAAATCGCATTTCTCAAGAGGCCTACTTACAGTATCTGTTTTCTGGTTTATATTACACCGGATTCCACTGTAATAGTATGAGCAGGTTTTTTTTTTTCATGTAAGGGGGTAGTATAGAGGCTTGCATACAAACAAGAAATTAATTACGTAACTATTTTTTGGCGGTGACAATTACAACTTTACGGTATTCCCCCGTATTTCTCGGGACAGTTGGCGTCTCTCTTCAAGCCTCTGCCAGGTGCGATTTCTCAGTACTTTCGTGGCTCTCCACTGCGGGTCACGAAAATCTGTCACAATTCGTGTTGCCCTTTTTTGTGTATGTTCATTGTTCCCTTTTAGGTATATGTGATACAGATCCCACACACCTGAGCAACATTTAAGACCAGTCACACGCATCGTTTGTACCTGGTCTACTTTGTAGATCAATTATTGTTTCCCGGTATCCTCCGAGTGAACCGAAGTTTGCCACCAGCTTTATCTACGACTAAAATTATATGATAATTCCATTTAATATCCTCACAAAGTGTTACATCTAGCATTTACGTGAGTAGAGTGATTTTAATTGGGACTCACTGATAGTGCAGCTATAGGATAGTTCGTTTTTGCATTTTGTGAAGAGCACAATTTTATATACCTGATCATTGAAAGCAAGAAGCTAATCTTTCCAGTACCTTACAATCCTGTAAGGATCCGAGAGGAAATCAATGCAGCTTTTTTTGCGGAAAGTTTTGCATTATAGATAACGGTATCATCTGGAGAAAGTGTGACATTAGTCTTAATACATTAAAATTAATGAATGTATTTGTGCCTGTTCCACATCTTCTCCTAAACCACTGATCGATTTCAACCAAACTTGGTACGCATATCTCTTACTGTCAGGCAACAATCGCTGTGGAGGGGGGAGTAAGAACCACCTTCCTATCATAGTTCAGGATGTATGACGTCATAGCCACTGAAATGCAAGAAAAACTGCCGCATCATGCAGGACGTTTAACTTTGTTACTTGTTTACTACTAACTCCATTCGTAACGTATTTTGCAGACAATATCCGCATATGCCGCAGAATGTACCTACACAAATACATAATTCTACAATACGTATTTCAAGAGATACGACGTCATAAACACTCACTGAGATGCATCCAAATACGGCGCACTAGGGATGAAATTTAATCCATTTATCCTTTACTACTGACAGACTCATATAGTCGAGTCAACTTACGAAAATCCCCGACGCTTGCCAGCACTTTTGACGGCTTTCAACTGCGAAGCGCAAACAGCTTCAGACGAAAACAATAGCCGTCTAGAGCTACGAAGAGCCGTTGCCATAGAGACGTTTACAAAATCGTCTTGTAGACACGCCCAGCGTACAGAAACTGTAAGCTAAAAACTCAGTTCACTTTGTGTTTTAGTTTCTAACGGAAAATTGACAAAATAAATACCCGGGCAATGTCGGGTTTGTCTGCTAGTATTATCTAAAAAGACTATGCACGAACAGGCGGCGGAAGGCCCCGCGGTACCAACCGACCGCCATGTCATTCTCAGACGACTGTCGTGGGGATATGGAAGGGCGTGGGTCGGCACGCAGCTGTTTTCTTGACTTGGAGCCCCTACTGATCGATCAAGTAGCTCCTCCAGAGACGTCACGAGGCTGAATGTACCCCAGTAGTTCAACGGCGCATTGCTGCCCAGATGGTCACCCATCCAAATACTAGCCACGCCCGACGGTGCTCAACTAAAGTGATCTGCCAGGTCGTCAACAAGATGCTTCAGTGAGCTGGACAAGCTTTCTGTCTCCTGCAGTTATGTACAGTGTCTATGCTACAAACCATAGCAGGCAGAACTTTCTCCCTAGGGTACGTGACGTTATGATGAATGCCTGTGAGTAGCTCAAATGGCTCTGAGCACTATGGGACTTAACATCTGCGGTCATCAGTCCCCTAGACTTAGAACTACTTAAACCAAAGGACATCACACACACCCATGCCCGAGGCAGGACTCGAACCTGCGACCGCAACGGTCGCACGGTTCCCGACTGTAGCGCCTAGAACCGCTCGGCCACTCCGGCCGGCTGTGAGTAGCTGTTTCGATCAATATATACGATATATACAGGGTGGTCCATTGATCGTGACCGGGCCAAATATCTCACGAAATAAGCGTCAAACGAAAAAACTACAAAGAACGAAACTTGTCTAGCTTGAAGGGGGAAACCAGAAGGCCCTATGGTTGGCCCGCTAGATGGCGCTGCCATAGGTCAAACGGATATCAACTGCGGTATTGAATGGCATATTTCATGACGGGTGGATTGGTTGTCGAAGCACCATACCATGGCCCGCACGTTCACCGGATCTGACGTCCCCGGATTTCTTTCTGTGGGGAAAGTTGAAGGATATTTGCTATCGTGATCCTCCGACAACGCCTGACAACATGCGTCAGCGCATTGTCAATGCATGTGCGAACATTACAGAAGGCGAACTACTCGCTGTTGAGAGGAATGTCGTTACACGTATTGCCAAATGCATTGAAGTTGACGGACATCATTTTGAGCATTTATTGTATTAATGTGGTATTTACAAGTAATCAAGCTGTAACAGCAAGCATTCTCAGAAATTATAAGTTCACAAAGGTACATGTATTACATTGGAACAACCGAAATAAAATGTTCAAACGTACCTACTTTCTGTATTTTAATTTAAAAAACTGCCTGTTACCAACTGTTCGCCTAAAATTGTGAGCCATATGTTTGTGGCTATTACAGCACCATCTATCACAAAGCGAAAAAACTGGTCCATCTGAAACATTCATATTTCTTTACGTACTGTACGAATATGTATTAAAAATGGGGGTTTCTATTTACAAAAAAAAGCAGTTGATATCCGCTTGAGCTATGGCATCGCCATCTAGCGGGCAAACCATAGCGCTATCTGGTTTCCCCATTCAAGCTAGACGAGTTTCGTTCTTTGTAGTTTTTTCGTTTGATGCTTATTTCGTGAGAAATTTGGCCCGGTCACTATAAATGGGCCATCCTGTATAATATAACTCCTTAATCAAACTTGTACTGTAACTCAGTATGGGGCTGGACACCTTCGGCTACATAATTTAAACAGCAGGCACGTGTGTCAAGGTGACAGTTTGTGTGGAAGTTTCCTCGCTACCAAATGGAGACTCTGGCTGTTTTATTATGCCAAGAGGCGAGCCACGTGATGACGCAATCTCCTCTATACGCGTATCGATGTCGTCAGAAAACGATTATGGCGACTACTCTAGCTATCTAAGTGGCTTGCAGGTGTTTAATGTGTTCTCCTTTGCTGTCATAGGGGTCACTTTCTTCAGCCGACAAATAATCATCTACGGTCGTTTGTTTTCCAATCCCATGAGGTACTCCGCGAATGATGCTGTTGCATGTAGAGATGTCGCAACACTAGGAAACTGTGGAGAAATGCAGGACGACCTCCTGTGGTCCGATGCTTGGTGCAGGAATTGGCAGTTGATCCTCAACGTAAGCAAATGCGTACAACGCCGCTTATTTTATGATCACACGATAACCTAAGAAGTACTGGAAGCATTTACATCCACTTAATATCTGAGAGTATGAGTAAGGAGCAATTTACCATTGGAACGACCACGGTTAGTAAAGAAACGACGAGCTCATCGACGATCTGACCAGATTTGCGACTGGATTCAAGACTTCCTTGGAGACAGAAGTCAACACGTCGCTCATGACGGAACAAAATCGACAGATGTAAAAGTAATTTTCGAAGTACTCCAAAGAAGTCTGATAGGGTATCAGATGTATATAAACGACGTAGTAGAAAGCGTAGAAAGATCTTTAAGACTGTTCGCCGATGATGCGTTTGTCTACAAGGAAGTAGCTACGCAAGAAGACAGTATCGCTTTGCACAATGACCTGCAGAGGTTTCGTGGATGGTACAGTCTGGCAGTTGACCCTCAACGTAAACAGATGTAACATATTGCGGATACATAGGAAAATCCGCACTATTGATGACAAACTGATGAAAACAGTACGTACCGTAAAATATTGAAGAGCGGCATTACGTGCATTGACCACATAAAACAAATAAAAGGAAAAGATGCCAGTAGGTGATTCATAGGAAGAATCTAGAGAAAATGCAACTCATCCACGAAGAAAGTGGCTTACAAGGCACTTGTTCAACCGATTTTCGAGAATTGTTAATGAATATGGAGCCTTAGCAGGTACGACAGGTAAGAGGGAGAGAGAGAGAGAGAGAGAGAGAGAGAATCCAAAGAAGAGCGGCGCGTTTCGTCACAGAATCGTTTAGTCGGCGCGAGAGCGTTACCGAGATGCTCAACGAAGTCCAGTGGGAGACGTTGCAAGAGAGGCGCTGTTTGTCACTGAATGGTTTACTACTGAAATTTCGAGAGAGCACTTTTCGGGAGGATTCGGACAACATATTACTTTCTCCCACATTCATCTCCCGAAATGACCACGACCAGAAAGTTCGAGAGATTAGAGCTAATACAATTCACCGACAGTTATTCTTCCTACGCGCTATTCGCGATTGGAACTGGATAAGGGGGATTAGTTAGTGGTACCAGGGGTACCCTCCGTCACACAGCGTTAGGTGACTTGTGAAGTACGATATAGTTGTAGATGCAGATAAAACAAATCATAAGAAATGTAAATGCCAGAGTGGGATCCATAGCAAGACTCCTCTGTGCATCTATGGAGGAGACAGCTTTCAAGACCCTCATTCTACCAATTCTTAAATATTGTACTTCAGTCTGGGATTCTTACCAGGTACGACTCATATAGGAAATAGACACAAGTCTAAGAAGAGCAACGCGTTTCGTCACAGATTAGTTTAGTAAGCACGAAAGCATGACGGTGAAGCTCATAGAACTCCGGTGACAGACGCTGAAGCGTAGTACGTCATCGTGTGGTTTATTGCTACAACTAGTTGACGAACCCGGCATTTCCCAGGAATTAATTTTGCCAATTTTCTATTAGACATGAAAACAAAAAAATTAAATGTATCTGTAGCGTAATATCGAAAAAATTTCGTTTCTATCTATTAGTGAAAATACACTTGAAATTATGAAACAGTTGTACAAAGAAACATGCACAATGTACAAACGTATAAGTACAGTATCCAAATTAAGAAACATAGTATGCAAAAAATAAATTCTTTGTTACGTTTACGAGTATTTAACTCAGATCTGTATTACAAATAATATTTCTAGTTACATGTCCAGGAGCTACGATAAATAAATTCTTGGGTGAGCCCACCCTTGAGCAAGCGATATAAAGTTGACAATGAGACAAAACGGACATCTCAGATCTATTCGGCAGTATTTAATAATCTGCCCCTACGACTTGTTAACTGTAATGGCAAATGTAAGTTTTTCTGGAAACTGAAACCTCTTGAAGTGCTAAGGAAGATCTATCGGAGTAAGAGGTATCCGTGGGATTTACACAGTTACATTCTCTTCCTTTTCTGTTAAGACGAAAGCCTCAAGTTTATTACCCAACATCTTCCGAATACACAGCCTCGTGCCGCTGCAAAGTTTTGTCGGACCGACGTTTCGTCGTAAAGTAATCGGCGAGCCCACTTTCAGTAAAGGTCGATGTGGTGGCTATTGTTATCGCGTACAGCCGTTTCCACTTCGCCGTTGAAAGCTGTCGCTGCCAAGTAGCACGGATTTCCTTGAGATGAGCGTCTTAGTAATAACGAATGAACGTATTAAAACTTCATGAATGATGCGGCATTTTTCGCACACCTCAGTTTTTACATAGTATCTGTTGAGCTACGAGTGCAATGATGTATTTATGTATGTACATTCAGCGGCATGTGGGGACACTGTTTGCGAAATACGCTGCGAATGGAGTAACTGGCAAAGAAGTAATAAATTTATACGTCATGCACAACACCGCAGTTTTCCACGCTTCTCAGTGTTTATGACGTCATATTTACTGATCTATGTGTCATACAATGATATAATTTTGCAGATACATTGAGCGACATATGTGGAAACTGGCTGAGAAATTTATTTCTATTGGAGTTCCTGGCAAAGAAGTAATAAAATTAAACGTCATGCACAATACGGCAGTTTTCCACGCATCCGAGTGTTAGTGAAATCGTATCTTCTTAAGTATGGGTGGTACGATGTTATAGTTTTGCTGGTGCATTTAGCGGCATATGTGGATACTGTCCGAGAAATTTATTGCGAATAGTGTGAGCAGCACATAAGCAATAAATTTAAATGTCATGCATGATATGGCAGTTTTCCACATCTCTCATTGTTTATGACGTCATATCTCCTAAGCTATGAGAGGTAGATGGCTCTTATTTCCACAGCGATTGTTGCCTGACAGTAATGGATGTGTGTATCAAGTTTGGTTGAAATCGGTCAAGTGGTTTAGGGGGAGACATGGAACATACACACAAACATGCCTCCGTTTTTATAATATGTATGAATTTGGAGGGCGTACGTTGCCGGAATTCAGCCGACATACACTGCTGGCCATTAAAATTGCTACACCACGAAGATGACGTGCTACAGACGCGAAATTTAACCGACAGGAAGAAGATGCTGTGATATGCAAATGATTAGCTTTTCAGAGCATTCACACAAGGTTGGCGCCGGTGGCGACACCTACAACGTGCTGACATGAGGACAGTTTCCAACCGATTTCTCATACAGAAACGGCAGTTGACCGGCATTGCCTGGTGAAACGTTGTTGTGATGGCTCGTGTAAGGAGGAGAAATGCGTACCATCACGTTTCCGACTTTGATAAAGGTCGGATTGTAGCCTATCGCGACTGCGGTTCATCGTATCCCGACATTGCTGCTCGCGTTGGTCGAGATCCTATGACTGTTAGCAGAATATGGAATCGGTGAGTTCAGGAAGGTAATACGGAATGGCGTGCTGGATCCCAACGGCCTCGTATCACTAGCAGTCGAGATGACAGGCATCTTATCCGCATGGCTGTAACGGATCGTGCAGCCACGTCTCGATCCCTGAATCAACAGATGTGGACGTTTGCAAGACGGCAACCATCTGCACGAACAGTTCGACGACGTTTCCAGCAGCATGGACTAACAGCTCGGAGACCGTGGCTGCGGTTAACCTTGACGTTGCATCACAGACAGGATCGCCTGCGATGGTGTACTCAACGACGAACCTGGGTGCACGAATGGCAAAACGTCATTTTTTTCGGATGAATCCAGGGTCTGTTTACAGCATCATGATGGTCGCATCCGTATTTGGCGACATCGCTGTGAACGCACATTGTAAGCGTATATTCATCATCGCCACACTGGCGTATCACCGGCGTGATGGTATGGGGTGCCATTGGCTACACGTCTCGGTCACTTCTTGTTCGCATTGACGGCACTTTGAACAGTGGACATTACATTTCACATGTGTTACGACCCGTGGCTCTACCCTTCAAAACTGGTTCAAATGGCTCTGAGGACTATGAGTCTTAACTTTTAAGGTCATCAGTCCCCTAGAACTTAGAACTACTTAAACCTAACTAACCTAAGGACATCACACACATCCATGCCCGATGCAGGATTCGAACCTGCGACCGTAGCGGTCGCGCGGTTCCTGACTGTAGCGCCCAGAACCGCTCGGCCACACCAGCCGGCTACCCATCTAATCTTCAGCATTCTTCTGTAGCACCACATTTCAAAAGCTTCGGTTCTCTTCTTGTCCAAACTATTTATCGCCCATGTTTCACTTCCATACATGGCTACACTCCATACAAATACTTTCAGAAACGACTTCCTGACACTTAAATCTATACCGATGTTAACAAATTTCTCTTCCTCAGAAACGCTTTCCTTGCCATTGACAGTCTATATTTTATATCTTCTCTACTTCGACCATCATCAGTTATTTTGCTTCCCAAATAGCAAAACTCATTTACTACTTTAAGCGTCTCATTTCCTAATCTAATTCCCGCAGCATCACCCGATGTAATTCGACTACATTCCATTATCCTCGTTTTGCTTTTGTTGATGTTCATCTTATATCCTCCTTTCAAGACACTGTCCATTCCGTTCAGCTGTTCTTCCAGGTCCTTTGCTGTCTCCGACAGACGTACGTCATCGGCGAACCTCAAAGTTTTTATTTTTTCTCCATGGATTTTAATTCCTACTCCGAATTTTTCTTTTGTTTCCTTTACTGCTCGCTCAATATAGAGATTGAAAACATTGGGGATAGGCTACAACCCTGTCTCACTCCCTTCCCAATCACTGCTTCTCTTTCATGCCCCTCGACTCTTATAACTGCCATCTGGTTTCAGCATAATTTCAGCTAATTCACTGAATTCTTTATCCTGAGTTTGTGAATGGATCACGGTTTTATTGAGCCTGATCATTTCCTTTGAAGGAACCGCTCACAAAATGCTAACTGGGCAGTGTTGGTTTTTCCTTTATACATGCGTGATTTAACCGCCTTTCGTAATGTTAATATGACGACAATCGAAACAGTGGCTTTTGGAACTGCCGGAATGTACAAGCCAGGTGATTCTACTTACCAGACGTGGTGCCCGTAAATTCTTCTCCAGTAATTTTTATAACTTGCGGCATTGCACACGAGAATACGTAGCGTCAGTAATCCCATAAGGATACTGAGCTTGTAATTGCATTTCTCCTCATTCGTGTATCAATCCAGTGTGATCTTGTGCAGTTCAGTTGTTCAACTTACTGAAGTAATAAATAGCGAAAATTTAAACAAATAGTTTACCTTTTATAGGCTAATGACTTCAACGTTATCAGCACCAATTCAGATAATTCAACCTTCCAAGAGAACTAACAAATGGCAAAAAGGACGCCTGGATTCCCCCTCTCCCTCCTTCTCTCTCTCTCTCTCACGTATAGCTCCCCCAGAAGAACAGAATAGAGCAAAAGCTAGCGTTCCAGCATAGACATCAGACAGGGGCCCACAGATAAATCAGAAGTAGGCAGCCGACCTTGTTTCAGCCACGTCAGACCGTCTTTCTTAAACATCTTGTTAGGGCTGTCAGGCTAGGCAATGAAGTCAGACGATGATACCTCGATTCACAGAGCAATAGAAGATTTAAGGTTCGTGACACTGGCCACACTCTTAGTTCTATATCTAGAGTTCAGATAGGCTATATGCGTACATCACAACAGACATGTATAGTTACCGAGTGCTTGGGAAACTGAATATGTATAGTAATTATGTCCTATTAGAATGCAATAGCAATTTTAATACTAGTACAAGGTTACACGGTCATTCACGTTAACTTTAGACCAGCCTAAAAAAAAAAAGAGTTACGCTTTTCCTATGCCTAATGTTCTCGGTAACTTTACACCATGCCAAAATAAAGAAGTAAGAAGGTTGTTAATTCGGTATTAAAGGTTTACTTTGAAATATGAAGTTATTTGTGTCGACTAACCACTGTTCAGTTGAAATCACTACTGCAAACTCTCTTCACAGCCAACGCAATCAAAGAATAAAGACAAGCCTATACTCCATTCACCGAAACAAGAAACGTATTGTAAACACGGCAAGGCGCGTGACCAGAGCGCTCCCGTCGAGGGGTGTACAAGGCAGGGGCGTCAGAAATTAAAAAATGAAAGTCGTGTTTTTTATAATTTGGCACCTGAGCATGATAAAGTGATCCGAGAACTACCTACCGACCCCTTTTTACATTACATTAAAATTTATTGTCACTGAAAAAGAGAAATATTTAAGCTTTCAGGAAAAGTTGTTTTTTCGCGTTACTCTATATTCATCGCGCCATATCTCCTAAACTGTGTGTCGCACAGCAAAATAATTTTATAATTGCCTTCAGTACTATATGTTGATGACGTCCGCAAATTTTCTGCGCAATAGAGTCAGTAATTGTGAAGTAATAAATTAAAATCTCACGTCTGATGCAGAACTTTTACCTAATCATCATCCGAAATATAGTACGCGACAAACTTTTCACCTTTAAATTTTTTTGTGGGGGTGTAAGCGAGAAAAGTTTCAGAAAGGTTTGAATTTAATTTTGTAGTTTTTTCGAATGCGATGGGTGCAATCGTTTGTCCTTTACGAGTGGAAACTCAAATGTGGAAATTAGACTGCATTATAGAGGAGAGAGAGAGGAGCGGTTTGTTATAAACCTCAATGAAAACAGTTCAAGTTAGACAGAGTGAACCTTGTTTCGTCATTTCTCATTATTATTACTGGTATTGTTATTAAAATTAACAATTGTGTGTGAATGGACCGTTTTGTTAACAACCTGAATGAAAATAAATCTGCTTCGACAGAATGAACTCAGTTAAATATTATTTTAACATTATTGTTAAATTTATTTCGTACATTGTTGCCCAGGCTTCTCACGGTCCGCTGTGACAGCTCGGCAGCCAGCCGCAAAGCGTGCGCCAAGAATTTTCTACACCCCTACGTATCACGTGAACACCGAATGCTTTCTCTGGAAACGAGCGTAGTCGCTCACGTGACACTGTTTATGTTTCGTCCCAGCTCTCGGTGAATAGACTGTAAGAGCTTATTCGAAAGTTGAAAGACAGTTGAAAAACTGTTACTTTTAGTACAAGGACTTTCAGTAGATGGGTCACCAGCCACTTGAAACAAAAGTAGTACGTGGTACAAAGGTACCCTGCCTCGTAAGAAGTTACCCTGGTTGGCTGTATTTACAGTAGGAATAGTGCTTGAGTCACTGGTTTATTAATCTGCGTGGCGGCTCAGCGAATTTCTCACCGAAGATTTGCAGAGAACTCGAACTCGAACAGCCACGTGTTACACGGCGCTGCTCGCCGAAGCGCTATTAACGGAGGCGGCTTCTTTGTGTAGCGAAGCTGATCAGCGCCGCCAATGAACCTACAAGGACACACTTGTTTGTGCTGCAGCAAAAATTATTACAGCGCTCTGATAACATCTATATTATTTGGAAGGCAGCCATTTGTGAAAAGAAATCGCCCGCCAGCTGAACTCGAGCTGAATATTACTAATTCATTCGCAGCAATTCAACTGGCGGAGCGAGCGCAAGATTTCATCAGCGGTGTCAGTCATGTCAAAGCATAACTTGCTGAAAGGCAGCTTTCCACTCAGTGAATGGACCGAGTCTTTTTTTCTGAAAAAAAAACGCGCTTTTTATATTACCTTGGCAGAGAGGTCATTAACAACAAAGTCTTGCCTCAGATTTCGGGGAACATTGAGTGTGGCCTCCATTAATGCGCTAAAAGAGATCTCTTGGTTCAGGGACCGATATCTGGATGCTTCTTCAAAAATAAAATCTAGATATCTACAAATGCCTTGATTAACTGTGATGGAGTGATAACACCTGGAACACGCCAGATCAGAACTGACTACGTAACTTGAGAGGTGGAGATTTCTGTTATAACTGTATGGCCGAAACACAATGGCAGTTAACAGCACTGAAATATGCTATACTGACTAAAATGGAAGGTGTTAGAACATGAAGCATTGCTCCGCTATTTATCAAATATTTGTAGAGATGATCATCACATGCCAGGCGTGGGACAGCTTGTGCTACTTAATGTTTCAAAACCCCACGCATAAAAACAGGATTTTTCTGGGGCTCATATCTCGAGTGCACTCACATCTCGAGTCCTGTTGGCGATAGAAAGGTAGGATCAAGTGTTTCGGATAGTCCTTGGGCTAACACACCATTTGTACAACCAACAGAAGGATCATCCTACTGCGACCATCCTACAGTACAGGTCCAAAGTTTGAATATTACACACTTCCTCCAGCTTAGGAAATTGGAACAAATCGGTTGTTTTTTTGTTTTTCGTATTACATGAGGCCTATGGCGCACCTTAAAGGGCTTAAGTAGGCACTATTTAGTTCCAGGTCGGTTCCTGAGGAAATCCGAAAAACGTGGTTTTTGGGTGCCAAGACCGAGCCGCGGATTCCACGGCGGCTTGCACAGCAAATGGCTGAAATTTTGCCGACGTGTTCCTAAGATCCCGATCCCGAATAACATTGAAAATTTTCTTGATATCTTCAACCGTTTACGAGATACAGAAGTTCAAGGCTGCCCTACTTTTACACATATAATCCGGTGGACGGTAAAACCTAGTTTACGAAGTGATGTAGCCGGCCAGAGTGGCCGAGCGGTTCTAGGCGCTTCAGTCTGGAACCGCGCGACCGCTACGGTTGCAGGTTCGAATCCTGCCTCGGGCATGGATGTGTGTGGTGTCCTTAGGTTAGTTAGGTGTAAGTAGTTTTAAGTTCTAGGGGACTGATGACATCCGATGTTAAGTCCCATAGCGCTCAGAGCCATTTGAAACATTTGAACAAAGTGATGTACTACGGAGAAATATGCTGTCAAGTTTCTTCGTTATCATCAGAAGGGTTCAGGAAATCCCATATTGTTCCATCGCTGAAGCAAAATTTTAGTGCAGGTAAAATTCAGTCTGAGGTTAAAATTAAATAGTTTTGCTCAATTTCAATTTTACGTAAATAAACTATCAAAATTTTACTGACTCGTAAAGTTCTTTTCGTATGAGTGACATTCCCTGCCGTTGCAGGGACAAGAAGGGAACCAGGGCGAAAATGCTTCTATCGGAGCACAAACAAGGCGAATATACTACCTGAAAAGGGGTGTACCAGCTGCCTCATTCTACCTTCCGCGGCAACTTTTAAAATGTTTGCAAAACTTTTGGCATGCGAAGCAGTGACAATGGGAAAGAGACGGAAATGTAACAAATACTGGAAGATAGTAGACAGTGGTTGTGGTATAGAAAGAGCGTAGGAGACAATGACACCGTGAGAGAAACAGAGGGACACAGAGGCAGTGCAACATACACTGAACAGCCAATGAAATTGATACATCTACCTAATATCGTGTAAGGCCCCAGCGAGCACGCAGAATTGCCGCAAACAACGTGACGGACTCGACTAATGTCTGAAGTAGTGCTGGAGAGAACTGACACCATGAATCCTGCAGGGCTGTCCGTAAATCCTTAAGAGCATGAGGGGATGAAGATCTTTTCTGAACAGCACGTTGCAAGGCATCCCAGATATGCTCAATAATGTTCATGTCTGGGGAGTTTGGTGGCCAGCGGAAATGTTTAAACTCAGAAGAGTGTTCCAGGAGCCACTTTAGCAATTCTAGGCATGCTGGGTGTCGCATTCTCCTGCTGGAATTGCCGAAGTCCGTCGGAATGCACAACGTACATGAATGGATGCAGGTGATCAGACAGGATGCTTACGTACGTTTCACCCGTTAGAGACGTGTCTAAGTATCAGAGTCCCATATCACTCCAACAGCACACGCCCCACACCATTACGGAGCCTCTACCAGCTTGAACAGTCCCCTGCTGACATTCAGGGTCCATGGATTCATTAGGTTGTCTCCATACCCGTACATGTCCATCCGCTCGACACAATTTGAAACGAGACTCGTCCAACCAGGCAACATGTTTTCAGTCATCAACAGTCCAATGTCTGTGCTGACGGACCCAGGCGAGGCGTAAAGCTTTGTGTCGTGCAGTCATCAAGGGTACACGCGTGGGCCTTCAGCTCCGAAACCCATATCGATGATGTCTCGTTGAATGGTTCGCATGATGACATCTGCTGATGGCTCAGCAATTTCAAATATACATCAATTTGCGAATGGGTTGCACTTTCGTCACGTTGAACGATTCTCTTCAGTCGTCGTTGGTCCCGTTCTTGTAGGATCTTTTTCTGGCCGCAATCGTGTCGGAAATTTGATGTTTTACCGGATTCCTGATACTCACGGTACACTTGTGAAATGGTCATACGGGAAAAACCCCACTTCATCGGAGATGCTGTGTCCCATCGCTCGTGCGACGACTATAACACCACATTCAAACTCACTTAAATCTCGATAACCTGCTACTGTAGCAACAGTAACCGATATAACAATTCTGACAGTCACTTTTTGTCTTACCGGTTTACATATCTCTGTATCTGAATACGCACCTATACCAGTTTCTTTGGCGCTTCAGTGTAGTTGACAGTGACAGAACATGACTGGGAAATGAGTAAACGAGAAGGAGACAGTGTCGGTGGGAGGGGAATAAAAACAAGGAGAAAGTGGAAGGGGTGAGAGACAGTGATAATGAGAGACAGAGTCTATGACAATGTCAACGAGGAAGAGAGAATGACAGTTAAAACCTAGTATTAGTAGGACAGAATGAAGGATACTGAGGCATTGAGACAGGAGATAGTGACAGTGACAAAGAGACACAGAAAGGTAATGAAAATGAGATGGGTTGAATGAGTGAGAGAGAATGGAAAAGTGGGAGTGGACGGTAATGAGCGACTTACAGCGATGAACTAATGGGTGTGAACGAGTTACACCCCTTAAGTGGTGCTTTTGGGAGTGAGAAGCGAGTTGCATGTTAAAAAGAACGCAAATATGTTCTCATGACAAAATTTTTGGCAAAATTTTAAAAGCGCTGAGGAACCTAGAATGATGTAGCTGGTACCCCACTTTCCAGTTAGTCTTCTAATACACAAGAGTGTATTCGCCATTTTTGTGCTCCGACAGGAACATCTTTCCGCTGGTTACATGACTGAACTTTCACTGCATTGTAAATACATGTGAACTTTCACTGCATTGGCTGACTCTGAGCACTATGGGACTTAACTGCTGAGGTCATCAGTCCCCTAGAACTTAGAACTACTTAAACCTAACTAACCTAAGGACATCACACACATCCATGCCCGAGGCAGGATTCGAACCTGCGACCGTAGCGGTCTCGCGGTTCCAGACTGTAGCGCCTAGAACCGCTCTTTCACTGCATTGTTTGACAGTTTTCGCTCCAGCGATGCTTCATGTGTAGAGTAAATTATACCGCGGGAAGTTTAGGGATGGTGTTTGACTTTCAAAGACCGTAAATTTGTAGTTATGTGAAGTAGAGAGCCTCTTATATAGGCCCACTTAATGCGAATCTTAAGGTTATCTGTTGTTTTTTATGTGGCATGTCATTTTTATTCTTCATATTTTTCTGTTCTTTCAAAAATGTTTTCTAGGTAGCTTTTAAGTTGCAGATCTCTTTGTTCTTTAAGGATGTCATTCGGCTACTTTTTCGTATGTTTGTAAATTTCTAGTTCTTCATTGTTCATAGAATGACCTTTAGGTGATCTGGAATCATATTTTAAGAACGAACAAGAAACGCTTCAAGTAACCAATCAAATTTTTACTTACACCTAAAAAGCCAAAACGATAAGGCAGAATAAATCGAAAAAGGGGCAGAACAAATCCAAATTGTACATAAAATACGTAAAACTCATGCTATGAACGTTCTAGAAGAATTGGAAATTTGCACACATACGAAAAAATATCGGAACAACATTTTTAACGAAAACAGATCCGAAAACATAAAAACTATCCGGAAAACTTTATTGAAAACCGTAGAGCATAAAAATGATACGACATAAAAAACTTTACGCTCCGCATACCTACAGATTTATAATTTTTGGAACTCCAACACCGTACCTGAACTTTCACGGTATAATTTGCTCTGTAAATATAAAGCAAGCAAAAGCTGTCAAACAACTGTCAAGAAGTACTGTACACTAAAAGTCCAATACAAAAGAAACTACGTGGTTTATAGTAACGACATATTACCAGGCAGAAAACTCGCTCCAAGATGCACAATGGACGTCATTGCGCCTTGACGTAAGTATAACATAATGTAATATTACATAGAAAATGGCAATTACGCTGAAACGAGCTGCTTTTGAATCAGTATAATCATCACGAGGCGCATAAAATAATTTGCAGCTAAACTTGTAACAACTGAAGGAAAATGTCATATTTTTCTCGGTGCATAATTACTAATTTTCATCAAGGTTGTGGTGATTATGTATGGGTTCCTTTGTATGAAGGAGCGCCCCAAGAGCGCGGAAATAGCTGTGGTGGCAGGTAGCCGGCGGTCGCAGCAGCCTAACATATCCGAGAAATTTCCTCAGACCTCACATGTAAAAGCGATCCACTTTTTCAGAACGTCCACGTGGAGTGTGAACAGGAAATGATATCAACCACGACAGTACGCTGTTTTCCGCCTGGTACTCTGTAGTGAAACAGGTCCCCAGCAGGATCACTCAGTCGAACGCGAGGCTGTCTTCTGGAGCAACCAGTAAGTGACGTTTGCACCAGGTAGTTAGCGTATGAAACAGTGATGGCTCACACACCCAGTGGACGAGCAGTAAGAGCCTCTAACAGAGACATGACGTTTATCACTTCATAATTAACGCCATCGGATGGTGAATCGTAGGCCTTCAGTTTGCAACTGCACGCTGAGAAAGAACCTCGTGAAGTGTGTTTAGCATGTCCTCATGTTCCACTGTCATTTCTTATTACTCTGTTCTCCCTCCCTCTCCCCTTTTTTAAAATACCAGATGATACTCATTTTACAATTATTTAATTTCTTTAAAACTGATATCCTCCTCAACAAGTGAATCCTTATGTTCTATGCTATGGTCTATTTAAAACTACTTCGGGACTGACAATTCATTAAGCGCACGTGGAAGCACGGAGCAAAGTTGCCACATCTCGCACGGAACACATGCGTAGTCTGTTGTGGACTGACAAGACAGCCAGTCTACAGTGACGGGTAACCGAAAGGCACGCGCTTAAACTCACGCAGGCTGGCGTGAGGTCTGAAACAGGATACGTAATGAATGCTATAAAGAAAAGTACGTAGCTTCTGGAATACTTAACTTTAATCCACAATTGGTGAACATTGGTCTTGTTACTGTACATGCTTCATTAGATACATAGCAAAGGATAAATGGCGCCTTGCTAGGTCGTAGCAATTGACTTAGCTGAAGGCTATGCTAACTATCGTCTCGGCAATTGAGCAAGGCTTCGTCAGTGTAGTTGCTAGCAAGTCGTCCGTACAACTGGGGCGAGTGCTAGTAAGTCTCTCTAGACCTGCCGTGTGGCGGCGCTCGGTCTGCAATTACTGACAGTGACGACACGCGGGTCCGACGTATTCTAATGGACCGCGGCCGATTTAAAAGCTACCACCTAGCAAGTGTGGTGTCTGGCGGTGACACCACATAGTCCTACACTTCATTCTGCATACACATCTGCAGCTGTACTCCGGAAGCCACCTTACGGTGTGTGTACCAGTGTCACTTCCTGATCCACTCGTGTATGATCGCGGGAAGAACGACTGCTGGTAAGCCTCTATGTGAGCTCGAATCTCTCTGATTTTATATTCGCGGTCTTTGCACGAAACGTACGTAACGCGAAGGAATATACTGACAGTCTTACTTCAAATGTGGGCTAATCATTGGATGTGAGCTGAGTAATAAATCCATCAGGGATATTTCAGTCCTTGTAAAGCTGCCCAAGTCACCTGTTGGTGATGTTATTCTGAAGCAGAAACGCGAAGGGTCACCCACAGGTGACTTAAGGCCAGGCAGACATGTACTGATGGACAGGGGCCACCGGGCATTGCGGAGGGTGGTCGTAAACAATCTAATAAAGTCGGCACCAGTAATCACTGTGAGTTCTATGAACAGTGCGGCTCACTAGGGAGTTAAAAGGAATGGGCTAAAATGGTCGAACAGCTCTTCATAAGGCACACATTTTTGCTGTCAACGCTAAGCCTTGCTCGAAGTGGTGCCAACACCGACGCCACTGTACAGTGTTTTACTGGAAATGAGTGACTTGGAGAGATAAACCACTGTGTATCCTGTGGTAAGGCAATCTAGCGATTTGGGTTTGGTTCAAATGGCTCTAAGCACTGTGGGACTTAACATCTGAGGTCATCAGTCACCTAGACGTAGAACTACTTAAACCTAACTAACCTAAGGACGTCACACACATCCATGCCCGAGGCAGGATTCGAACCTGCGACCGTAGCAGCAGCGCGGTTCCGGACTTAAGCGCCTAGAGCCGCTCGGCCACAAAACATTTGGGTTTGGTGAACGCCTAGAGAACATTACCTGCCATCGTGTTTGGTGCCGACAGTGAAGTACGGAGGATGTCGTGTTCAGTATGGGGGTGTTTTTCGTGGGTAGGATGCTGACCCTTATTGCTCTTAAGAAAACGCTAAATGCGAGAGGATATGATGGCATTTCACAACGGTGCATACGAGTGTTGGAACTTAAATAGTGGCAACTATTTATTCACAACCGATACGAAAGAGTTACATGTTTGCACCTGTTACTGTCCTTCAGAGTAGTCACCAGCGTTGTGTAGAACCCGTTGCCAGCGATGTATAAGGCGTAGTACACCGTTAGCAGAGCCTGCTCTGTTGATGGTGCGAATGGAGCGGTCTACTGCCTGTAGAATCTCTGGAACAGTTCTGAAGCGAATGCCACTAAGTGGTTCCTTCATCTTCGGAATCAAATCAAAGTCACAAGGACTTACGTCCGGGGAGTATGGTGGATGGTACTGTACTTCCCAGTCCCATCGACCGAACAGAGCACCCACAGCTTGCGCTGTATGCGTCCGTGCACTGTCGTGCAAAATGATGGGTGGGTTGCGCATAAAGTGTCGCCGCGTCTTTAGCAAAGCTGGTCGCAGGTGATGTTCCAAAACCGATCAGTAATACTGTGCACTGACGGTCTGTTGTGGAGGAACGTAATAAAATCACCATAATTTTAGACTGCTCCATTCGCACCATCATCAGAATAGGCTCTGCTAACGGTATACTACGCCTTACACATCGCTGGCAATGGGTTCTACACGACGCTGGTGACTACTTTGAAGGACAGTAACAGGTACAAACATGTAACTCTTTTGTATCGGTTGTGAATAAATAGTTGCCACTATTTAAGTTCCGACCCTCGTATTTGGCAGCATTATATACTGCGTACAGCAGAGGAACAGTTCGGAGACGACGATGACTGATTGTGCCAGAATGGAAATGTACCCTCTCATAAAGCAGTATCTGTGATCTGCGGACAGTAACATTTGTTCCATTAACCTTCTCAGAGTCCCGGCCTGAACCCAAGGGAGCATCTTTGGGTGAATTAAAATGTAGAGTTCGCTCCCGACAAAAGCGTCTAATATCACTATCTTCTCCAGCTCTTGAGGAACAATGGACGACCACTCGTCCACAGACACCTATTCTATGAAATTTCGGGACTGCAGCCGGATCATATTGACTTCCTGCGCGGGCACCCACCCGAAAGTGGCTGGACGGTTGCTAGCCGAAATATTGCGGCAAAAAGTCAACTTGATCGGCTGCAATCCCGAAACATCACAGTATATTCAGTACACCGGGAAAACTTCGAGAATGACATTCAGACACCTCACTGAATATGTCCCCAGCAAAGTTAAAGTCATCATAAAGCCGAAGGGTGGACACACTTTTCATATTAGTGTCCACTAACAGGTGTCCGAATACTTTTGATCAGAAAATGTATTTCAGCTATAGAGTAGAATCTAAGCTTGTAACCTCTTCGTCGTATTACGATCGTGGTACGGGCCTTCCTGTTCACCTGCATACCAGTAATTAATCTTGAAAAAAAAAAAAAAAATACTGTGCTACTTTGACACAATGTACTGGATTAAACATTGCAGACATGCCGGGACGTCGCCGACTAGGACAGCTATCTCAGTGTCGGTGCGTTTGCATTGGGGCCTGCCAGAAGATGGGTGGTCCTTCAGAAGAATTTCACAAAACATTGATCAGTACATAGCCTAAATTTGTGTCGAATGCATTACAACATTCTTGAAAACTAGTGTCATGAATAAAAACATTTCCTTACCCGATGTACGAGGGCGTGCTGATGAGTAATGACTCCGAATTTTTTATATGAAAACTCTTAAAGATATTTAAATAAAATATACGTTATAAAAATTCTACATGTTTATTTTTCATGTCTACATATTTATTCCACCACATAGTCACCCTGGCGACGGACGCATTTCTCCCAACGAGAGAGTAATTTGTCGATATCGTCACTGTAGAATGTCTGACTTTGCTGACGGAGCCACAACTTCACTATCAAAGTCAAGTCCTCGAAGGTGTTCTTTAAGTTTGGGAAACAGATGAAAATAGGATGAGGTCATGTCAGGACCGTATGGACGATCATCGATGACAGTGAAACGAAGGCGTCTGATTGTTGCAGACATCGCGGCGCACCGTTCGTGTGTGGTTTGGTATTGTCTTGTTCAAAGGCAGGGTGCTCCGTGTGTGGACGGACCCTTCGGATTAGAAATTCTATTGCAGCACTCTGTTTCTCACGCATCGACATACTTACGTTACATACCACCAAGTCACACGCTACAATTCGGAGCCATCTAGCGCAGAGGGCCACAAATATGTGGAAATGAAGGATAAAGAAGTAAAATGTTAATAAGGTTGTTTTACTTAAAAAACTTAAAGAGTTTTCAAATAAAAATCCGGAGGCACTGCTTTTCAGCACACCTCGTTATCTGCAAAGTTGCGGGTGTCTGACATTTAAACAGTAACAGAAATTGAGTCCGCCTTGATGCAAAACACCTTGTTAACCGTTTATTTCTTTATTATCCCCAAACTAGTTTCGGCGAAAAATATCACCATCATCAGCGGCATTTTTTTCTCTTATTTCTTGTACACTACTGGCCATTCAAACTGCTACACCAAGAAGAAATGCAGATGATAAACGGGTATTCATTGGACAAATATATTATACTACAACTGACATGTGTCTACATTTTCACGCAATTTGGGTGCATAGATCCTGAGAAATCAGTACCAAGAACAACCACCTCTGGCCGTAATAACGGCCTTGATACGCCTGGGCATTGAGTCAAACAGAGCTTGGATGGCGTGTACAGGTACAGCTGCCCATGCAGCTTCAACACGATACCACAGTTCATCAAGAGTAGTGACTGGCGTATTGTGACGAGCCTGTTACTCAGCCATCACTGACCAGCCGTTTTCAGTTTGTGAGAGATCTGGAGAATGTGCTGGACAGGGCAGCAGTCGAACATTTTCTGTATCCAGAAAGTCCCGTACAGGACCTGAAACATGCGATCGGGCATTATCCTGCTGAAATGTAGGGTTTCGCAGGGATCGAATGAAGGGTAGAGCCACGGTCGTAACACATCTGAAATGTAACATCCACTGTTCAAAGTGCCGTCAATGCGAACAAGAGCTGAACGAGACGTGTGACCAATGGCCCCCCATAACATCATGCCGGGTGATACGCCAGTATGGCGATGACAAATACACGCTTCCAATGTGCGTTCACCGCGATGTCGCCAAATATGGATGCGACCATCATGATGCTGTAAACAGAACCTGGATTCATCCGAAAAAATGACATTTTGCCATTCGTGCACCCAGGTTTGTCGTTGAGTACACCATCGCAGGCGCTCCTGTCTGTGATGCAGCGTCAAGGGTAACCGCAGCCATGGTCTCCGAGCTGATAGTCCATGCTGCTGCAAACGTCGTCGAACTGTTCGTGCAGATGGTTGTTGTCTTGCAAACTTCCCCATCTGTTGCCTCAGGGATCGAGACGTGGCTGCACGATCCGTTACAGCCATGCGGATAAGATGCCTCTCATCTCGACTACTAACGGCTTTCCGTATTACCCTCCTGAACCCACCGATTCCATATTCTGCTAACAGTCATTGGATCTCGACCAACGCGAGCAGCAATGTCGCGACACGATAAACGGCAATCGCGATAGGCTACAATCCGACCCTTATCAAAGTTGGAAACATGATGATACGCATTTTTCCTCCTTAGAAGAGGCATCACAACAACGTTTCACCAGGCAACGCCGGTCTACTGCTGTTTGTGTATGAGAAATCGGTTGGAAACTTTCCTCATGTCAGCACGTTGTAGGTGTCGCCACCGGCGCCAACCTTGTGTGAATGCTCTGAAAAGCTAATCATTTGCATATCACAGCATCTTCTTCCTGTCGGTTAAATTTCGCGTCTGTAGCACGTCATCTTCGTGGTGTAGCAATTTTAATGGCCAGTAGTGTATGTTACAGCATGTTTTAAGCAATTATTGGCGCTGTTTGCGACATATTTTCGGTGCTCTGTTTTTCTGTCGCCGTTTTTTACTTAGCGAACATCATGTTTGCGAACAGCAAGACGGCGTAATATTCTGGGTCAGAAACTAAGTGCGAAAGTTTTGTTTTTCTGTGTGTAAAAGCAGACACATACCATCCAACGAACATGACATTATGTTCACTAAGTAAAAAACGGCGACAGAAAAAAAAAACCACAGAAAATATGTCGCAAACAGCGCCAATAATTGCTTGTAACATGCTGTAACATACAATAAATAAGATTAAAAAATAAAGAAATAAACGAATAACAAGGTGTTTTGCATTAAGGCGGACTCAATATCTGATATTACTCTTTTTCTATGCAAACACGGACCAAATGGAAGAGTTCCAAGATAAAATCATTGTCTGATATTTACTTTGTCTGCTATTGAATTTAGTTGTGCCGTAATTGTGGGCAAAATTCTGAATGTCAGAAATGTTATGTAACTATCACAAAGGATTCGGTGGCTCACGATAACAATGAGAGGCCAAATCTGGATTTAATGCACAGTAGCATAAACAATTGATCGCGCACTGTCGTCTTCTTTGTGTCTCCAAACGGAACGTCGAGAGCGATAAACAGAATGCAAACTTTTTTTTGTCTAGATGGTCATAAGACAGCACAGGAGTAAGAAACAGGGTTAATGTGGAATGTATGACTATGCTTGAAATGTATCAGAATGTTGTCGTTTCCAGGAAGTGGGCTGAAGTCACTGGAAGTGCTTGGAGAAAATTCAGTTGGATGGAGAGTCTTCCGCGAAGAAGGGAAGTATTCGCTGGCCATCACACGACAGTGGTGACGACAATGGAGAAAGTGAGAGCTGGCTGGGTGTGACGGAAGGGCAGCAGACCGAGACGTCGACGGGACGCGGAAAGGACACCACGCGGTCCGAAGAGCGCAGGTAGGCGATAGGAGACTCCGAGAGTCGATGCGTACGAGGGGTCTTCGCGCGACCCTAGTGTCAGAAATCGTGGCGCTAGGGCTAGGCAACCGGGGCAATAGGAAAAGGCAGTTATGTGGCGAGCAGCTAGGTGCGTTACCTTTACAGATCACCTCCTGAGGTCTGCAAATGCGTAAAGGACGCTGGGGTGATATTTTACAGATATCAAGTTGAGTTAACGCCAGAAAAGAATCCGTTTTGTTTGTGTTTACAATGAAGGAACATTCTAAATACAGATAAATAACAGATGTTAATTACATAAGATCATGGAGAATAAATACACGCACATGGAGACAATGAACTGAACAATAATCAAAACATCCGAAAATTCTGGAACAGTCCTCCTTTCTTCATTCAGCGTAGAAGGAGAAGATAAGAAATAGGAGGAGGAGCAGGGCAGAAATTATCAAAGCAGTGTTGTATACAGAGAAGTCGAAATGCTAGAAGAGTAGAAAAATGCATTAAGACCTGTAGAGCGTCGACGCTTGACGCAGGGGTCGACAGTTGACCTTCAGCATAAATAACAGTAAAGTATTGCGCCTATGTAATGGAAAGGCCCTTACTTGTACGATTAGACAATTGCAGAACAATGACTGGAAGCAATCACAGCCATTGAACGCGTGGGAGCATGCGTACGAGAAGATTTAAAATGGAACGAACACATAAAAGTAATCGCAGGAAAGGCAGATTGCAGACAGAGATTCATGAAATGTATTCGCAAACTGCGAATTCTGTATCACCACAACTATACAATTTACTGGAAAAAATGAAAATTTGTGCCGGACCGGGACTCTAACGTGGATTTCCCGCTTACGGAGCAGTCGCCTTATCCGCTTTTTTTTCTCTATCCTTTTTTTTTAATCTCATTTTGTTCGCTTTCGTTCGTTTCATCTGGTCGGGGCGGATGTCGTAAGACACCCGTTTAAGTTCGTCGTTGATCGATTAACTCAGTTTTTTTTTTTTATTACAGACGGCAGCTAACCCTCTGACAGAACACGCTGAGCTACCGTGTCGGCAACCGTTCGGCTGTCCGAGCCCGCTTCACGGACACGCCGAAACTTCCATTTAACTTTGTGTCTGCTATTCATACTGCTCGCACAGTTGTGTGATTCACGCATAGGGAGATACTTAGTTTTATCGTCAGATTGTCCTCGCTATTTTCATGCATGTCCGAAGGTACATTATATCGAACTTTACAGACACAGTCAATACAGACACTGCACTAATGTACAGAATGAGATACGCTGGAAGAATCCTGAGGAAGCGTGGAGGTAGCTTACGAAAATACCGTTCGGCTGATAACTGAATAATGTTCGTCAGTCTGGGACGTGTACCAGATACGATTGTTATCAGAAGTAGAGATGATCCCAAGGAGATCGGCACTGTTTCTCCCATCTTCGCCTAGCATGCGTGGAAGCTTCACCAGACGTCACAAGAGATGCGTTACGCATCATCGTGTTGTTAACCGTTAAAAGTCCATGAACGAACTTTTCTGATGGGAATCAACCAATATACGAGGTGCATTCAAGTTCTAGGGCCTCCGATTTTTTTTCTAATTAACTACTCACCCGAAATCGATGAAACTGGCGTTACTTCTCGACGTAATCGCCCTGCAGACGTACACATTTTTCACAACGCTGACGCCATGATTCCATGGCAGCGGCGAAGGCTTCTTTAGGAGTCTGTTTTGACCACTGGAAAATCGCTGAGGCAATAGCAGCACGGCTGGTAAATGTGCGGCCACGGAGAGTGTCTTTCACTGTTGTAAAAAGCCAAAAGTCACTAGGAGCCAGGTCAGGTGAGTAGGGAGCATGAGGAATCAGTTCAAAGTGTTATCACGAAGAAACTGTTGCGTAACGTTAGCTCGATGTGCGGGTGCGTTGTCTTGGTGAAACAGCACACGCGCAGCCCTTCCCGGACGTTTTTGTTGCAGTGCAGGAAGGAGTTTGTTCTTCAAAACATTTTCGTAGGATGCACCTGTTACCGTAGTGCCCTTTGGAACGCAATGGGTAAGGATTACGCCCTCGCTGTCCCAGAACATGGACAGCATCATTTTTTCAGCACTGGCGGTTACCCGAAATTTTTTTGGTGGCGGTGAATCTGTGTGCTTCCATTGAGCTGACTGGCGCTTTGTTTCTGGATTGAAAAATGGCATCCACGTCTCATCCATTGTCACAACCGACGAAAAGAAAGTCCCATTCATGCTGTCGTTGCGCGTCAACACTGCTTGGCAACATGCCACACGGGCAGCCATGTGGTCGTCCGTCAGCATTCGTGGCACCCACCTGGATGACACTTTTCGCATTTTCAGGTCGTCATGCAGGGTTGTGTGCACAGAACCCACAGAAATGCCAATTCTGGAGGCGATCTGTTCAACAGTCATTCGGCGATCCCCCAAAACAATTCTCTCCACTTTCTCGATCATGTCGTCAGACAGGCTTGTGCGAGCCCGAGGTTGTTTCGGTTTGTTGTCACACGATGTTCTGCCTTCATTAAACTGTCGCACCCACGAACGCACTTTCGACACATCCATAACTCCATCACCACGTCTCCTTCAACTGTCGATGAATTTCAATTGGTTTCACACCACGTAAATTCAGAAAACGAATGATTGCACGCTGTTCAAGTAAGGAAAACGTCGCCATTTTAAGTATTTAAAACAGTTCTCATTCTCGCCGCTGGCGGTAAAATTCCATCTGCCGTACGATGCTGCCATCTCTGGGACGTATTGACAATGAATGCGGCCTCATTTTAAAACAATGCGCATGTTTCTATCTCTTTCCAGTCCAGAGAAAAAAATCGGAGGCCTTAGAACTTGAATGCACCTCGTATTGCTTCCTCCTATGTATATCTCGCGGATAGACCGTGAAGGTAAATTAGAAAGATTCGAGATCTAACAGAGGCTTACCAGCAATCGTCACTCCCGCGCACCATTCGCGACTGGTACGGAAAAGGGGCAAATGACAGTGGTACGAGAAGTACCCCCCCCCCCCCCCCCCCCCCCGCCGCACACCGTAAGCCTGCTCTTGCCGAGTGTAGATGTAGTGTCAGAACAACATAACAGCTATCCCCCCCCCCCTCGCCCCCTCCTCTCCCCCACACTTCTCTCTCCTCCGCCAACCTCTCCATCTCAGCGTAGCACTTGCGCTCAACGCTCTCAATTATTTCTTGAATGTATTATAGTCTTTCTTTCCCTACAATTTCTATCTTTTACAGCTCCCTCTCCGTGACGTTTTAACACATGTCCTATCATGGTGGTGGTGGTGGTTAGTGTTTAACGTCCCGTCGACAACGAGGTCATTAGAGACGGAGCGCAAGCTCGGGTTAGGGAAGGATTGGGAAGGAAATGGCCGTGCCCTTTCAAAGGAACCATCCCGGCATTTGCCTGAAACGATTTAGGGAAATCACGGAAAACCTAAATCAGGATGGCCGGAGACGGGATTGAACCGTCGTCCTCCCGAATGCGAGTCCAGTGTGCTAACCACTGCGCCACCTCGCTCGGTTCCTATCATGCTATCCCTTCTTCTTGTTACTGTTTTCCATATGTTCCTCTCCTAGTCGATTCTGCGGAGAACCTCCTCATTCCTCACGTTATTAGTTCACCTAATTTTCAACATCCTTCTGTAGCACTACACCTCAAACGCTTCGATTCTCCTCTTTCCGGTTTTCCACAGTCCGTGATTCAGTTCTGTACAATGCTGGGCTCCGAACGTACGTAATCAGAACTTCCTTCCTCAAACTAAGGCCGATGTTTGATACCAGCAGAGTTCTCTTGGTCAGGAATGCCCTCTCTGCCTGTGGTAGTCTGCTTTTTATGTTCACCTTGCGTCGTCAGTCATGGGTTAATATGCTGCCTAGGTGACAGAATTCCTTCATTTCGTCTACTTTGTACTCCCAAATTCTGATGTTACGTTAATCGCTAATGTTACTTCTGTTCCTCCTCTTTACTTTATCCGTTCTTAGGTTTAATCTCAGTCCGTATTGTCTTCTCATTAGCCAGTTGATTTCGTTCATCGAGCCGTGCAATCTTCACTTTCACTGATGATAGCTACGTCATTAGCGATTGTTATCAATCATATCCTTTCACTCGGAAAACCAGTCCTGAACCTTTATTTCATTTCTGTCATTGTTTCATCGATGAATGGATTGAACAGTGCAGGTGAAAGACTACTCCCTGTCTTGTACTCCAACCTAATCCGCGTGCTTCCTTCTTCGCCTTCCATTGTTATTGTTCCCTTTAGATTCTCGTACACATTGTATACTACCCATCTTTCTCCCCTAAGCGTACACCTATTTTCCTGAGAATTTCGAACAACTTGCACCATTTTACACGGTCGGACGCTTTTCAAGTCGACAAATTCTACGAACGTGCTTCGAATTTTGCATAATTCTTGCTTCCACTATCAAGCCCAAAGCCAGAACTACCTCACTGGTATCTTCACCTCTCCGAAACCCACACTCGCAGTCATCTAACAGATCCTCAATATACTGTACCATTTATCTGCTAAAGAGAATGGTGGAAGGCAACTACAGCTAGTGACGCTCGCAGAGGCCTCGCAAGTTGACGCGTTTGAAGAGCGCAGTAGGTTATCGGGTGGACGACGTTCTGCAGACTCCATATGTTACGAGAGCTGGCGGCGTGTCCAGCGGACGTGACCTTGCGGCCGAGAGTGAAAGCGGGTCCCCGTGGGCGGCAGAAATGGCGTCCCTGCAGCTTCAGCCTGAACCTGAACCTCGGCTTAGGCAGGGCCACCTCCCGACTGGTGGATCTGCTGCAGCAGATTTACCGCCCACTTCTGCACACGTCTGCGCTGCTTGCCGCTATGCTCTTATTATCACCATCATTTTGTTGTCGAAGCTCTTTCCTTGGCCGCACATGCTTCCTAATATGTACTAAGAAAATGTGGTTCTGTCATGAGCGAAAACAATTTTTCTTGTTTTGCTACTCATACATGTTCCGGAGAAGTTTCTCCATATTTAGTGGGTTTTATTTATTATGTTATTGTTACATATTGGTGTTCGAAAGTCTGTTTAGTATTTGTAGCGCGGCTACAATTATTGCTGGTGCTGAGAATGTGGTTTCTTACGAAATGCATCCGCAATTTGCGGATACGTATTGACAACAACTGTTTGTGAGAAGAAAAATTGTGCCAGACTGGGACTCTAACCTGGATTTTCCGCTTAACGCGAGCAGTCGCCTTAACCTCTTCGGATATCCGTGCTCGTGTCGAGGAACTACCCATTCTTACATATCTCCCGTTGTCCACAACCCTTTTGCTCGAACTTTTCGTGAGCCCTGCAGAGGTGGAGACAAATATTTTGTTATCGTTAGTTTAGTGTTTACTGTCCCGTCGACAACGAGGTCATTAGAGACGGAGATGGCTCGTACTAGGGAAGGATGGGGAAGAAAATCGGCCGTGCCCATTCAAAGGAACCATCCCGGCATTTGGCTGAATCGATTTAGGGGAAATCCGGGAAAACCTAAATCAGTATGGCTGAACGCGGGTTCGAACCGTCGTTGCATGCATTACGTTGAGGGGGCAACAATTCACTGAATTTTCTCTGTGCCTTGTTGAAAGTTCCGACGTTATTATCGAGAGACTGAACGAATGACTCAAAAAGCCCATTTTTAGCGTTAGCTGCGGAAGTTTGAAATGTCGTGAAAAGCCTCGCCGCAACGAAATACGCGTTTGTTTTAAAGATTGCCATCCCAACTCGCTTCTCGTACCCCTGTCACTAATCTCCCGTATTTCGCGATAATACGAAACGAGCTGCCCTACTTTGAACTTTTTCGATGTCCTCCGTCAACGTATCGGGTAAAGACTCCATGCAGCGTGGCAATACTCTAACCGAGGACGAAAAAACGTAGTGTAGGCCTATGTAGGCGGTCTCTTTAGTTGACCTGTTACACTTTCTAACGGTACTGCTAATAAAACGTGGTCTTTGTTTCGCCTTTTGCCTGTAATCACATTTAATAATGGATGTAGTGGCAGGCTGAGAGTACTTGAGAAGCTGAGAGTGATTTTGGGGAAGCATACAGTGGAAGGCCTTCACAAAGTGGACATCAGAACAGTGAAAAAAAGCTGAGGTTTCAGCAAAACATGTGACCAAAGAGGCAAGGAAAAGGAGAAGGCAGCTGTTACTTGATAGAACTGATGGTGAAGATGACATAGAATATGGAGCAGGGTGTTTTTAATAACATCATGTAACAATAAAGGTAAGGAATTTCATATGAAAACTTTAACCGTCCTTTTCTCAGTTTATACATTTTTCACTACAAATGCCCCGTTTTCTCAGAAACTATTCATCCTGTTGCACTGAAACTTTTACAGGGTCCTGCACAACTATCCAGTAAGCCATGGATCTACAACCAGGAATATGCGTTCAGCTCAGCTATTTTTATGTATATTTATGTTAACAAAATTTTTGCAGAAATACAGGCATTGAGTAAAAAATTTTTAAAACCTTTTGTTTTGATGCAAAACCTTCCATCGTAGATCAGTAGAATAAAGAGACGGTAGTTAATATAATGCAGAAATTTTAAATCCGTATCTACAACAGTCTCTGAGATAATGGGTCTTTAACATTGGTGAATTAACATGGGCGAGATAGGGGCCCGGGTCTCTCCTTAAAACAAACCTGATTTTCATCCTCATCGTGGCGCTACTAGCGGTACCCTTATGCGACTGGTGCGAAATCTGAGAAGACATATTCTTGTTGCGAACTTTTTATGTGGCACAACTCCTCCTTGGTGTTGTTATTTTTTTCCGTCAGTGTAAATACTGCGTTTCATGGCTACTATTTTAAAAATATTTTTTGGAAATTTCAACAGTGAAATTCATGTACTCTTTACTGATACAATTGTACGAGGAAATTGGTTAAACACTTATTCTTGTTAACAAACAATTGCCTCGTTACACCATGACCCTAGTCCCATCTACCAATTTATTCCATTTGATATCATTCTTAATCCTTGAAGGCAGTTCGCACTTGCCAGTTGTGAAGGTAAGTATTCAGTTGGACAAGTTTCTTCTAATTCATAGTAATGAAATTTAGCATTTGATAGCTTTCAAACCACATTTGTACTTTCTGTATTATTGTTCCACTTAATAGTGAAAACGTATCATGTCACATATTTCTGTTGATATCAGTTATGCCTCTATATTTTTATAGCCTTTGATAATAAGTTAACTCGAATCGCATAAGGCATGTGGAATAAGAAAGTTGTGGTGGAGACATCTCAAAGTGTTTAAGTGCCTAATTAATTTGTTACTCAGGTGACATCCAGTGACTTGTCGACGTTCGAATTCACTGAGTTCTGCTGCCCGACCCACCCTGTTGTTAGTGCTTCTCCACTGACAACACAACAGTCCTGCCGCCACCCTCCCTTTTTTATATTGGCGGTTGAGCCTCTCTTGACATCTAGCGATCAATTCAACATAACGCAGTGGTATGCTGATATTTTTGATCAGGTACTGTACCTTTCCCATAGAAGTGCCTGCGTCTACAGCTGTGCCTTTCTGCTCTAGCCATTCCTGTTTCGCCATTTTGCACTTTGTGTGTTTAGATAACTTTATAGTGGTTACGTAGAGATCTCTTTATAGGGAAACTATGGAACAGTAGCTTAAGTAATTCTTCTGGTCGAGCACGTATTACGTAGCTCGATTGCAAAACGAAAGTTCGCTACCTTCTTTCCGAAGATCACACCTAAGACCGCACACCACATGCGAAGATTAGTAAAATTATTAGTTATACAGGTTCTTTTCCGCCTCAGCAGTCGAATTGAGGACACTGAATAGTACTCATACCTCAAAAAATTATCTTCCTAATGTAATTACGTGAGTTGAATTAAATATTCCATCTATCAGTTAATTTCGGTTACTAAGCCGACCATGGATTACTGTTCACTCCAAGATCAGCAAGTAAATCTCTCTCTGGCTGGTGTATTAATATTCTCAGGTATGAGAAGTTGTTTGTGGAATTTGTGCTCGCTTTAGTCACCTCCTGAACAAGGAACTAACCACTATTCATAAATATACTTTATCATACTTTATTCCGCCTCAGTTATACAATGTCGGCGATTGCTGCGCAAACAAGTTCTCCACGTACGCGTACACCACCATTACTCTACCACGCAAACATAGGGGTTACACTCGTCTGGTGTGAGACGTTCCCTGGGGGGGTCCACCGGGGGCCGAACCGCACAATAACCCTGGGGTCGGTGTGGAGCGGCGGAGGGGTGAAGTGGACTGCGGTAGTCGTGGGGTTGTGGACCACTGCGGCTGCGGCGCGGACGGAGCCTGGCGCGGACGGAGCCTCTCCGTCGTTTTTAGGCCCCCGGTTAACATACAATACAATACAATTTAACATACATATGTCTGCTGTCGTGGCTATCACAGAACCGCTATCAGAACATACATCACTTCATTTTTCTTTTTGAAACAGGTTTTACATATATTTAACATAGGCCACAACATCTTTTTGCGCGCGGCCGTCGGCGTCTACATCCGGCAACGTCACCATTTCGTACAAGATTGCGGTTCCCTTCTGCTGCGTCGTAAGAACAAGACACAGCCAGGGCAAAAGCATCACAGGCGCAAAGATGCGAGCTGATGCAAGTGCCATTGAGACTCGCCGCTTGCGCGAGGTCCACCAGCGCAAAGGGCGCGCTGAGGATGAAGATATCGACTTCACCTCGGCCAGTTGCAGGCGTAATACAATCCGCCTATGACCGAATAACAACGGACAGAAGCCTACTCGGAAGATAGAAGAGCAGCTCTCACCCACTCGCATGTAGATTATCGTCCAGGGCTGACTTAGACAGAGTAAGTCGTTTAGTGAAGTCTTTGTATTGCTATTTAATGTGAAGTTTACCTACGATTATTTGCACTTAGCCATGGAGGGCTTTTTTGTGTTAGATTACATGCAGTGTTGCAGACTTCATTAATCATCTAGTCACAAGGATAAGTAAACCCTTTAACTCATTAGTGTGACTTTGTTACTGATTTATTGGAGTGTTGTAGAACCTTCATTCTCCTATCCTGTTACCTGGCCCTAGCACATAGCTGTGTAATAGTGGCAGGGAGAAATTGTCTTAGCGGTGTCCCGGACGCCGTTTACGAACTTGCAAACTCGGCCTACCGTAACAAGAGTGGCAACTCGGCCTGCACAGCAGTAGCGCAGAGGCGTATACAAAACAGGCGACGAGGGTTTACAAAACCTTCGATTGCTGCTTAGCTGCTGTGCCCCCATGAAACATAAGAAAGAAACAAATACACACATTTGTAGTTCAAATGGCTCTGAGCACTATGCGACTTAACTTCTGAGGTCATCAGTCGCCTAGAACTTATAACTAATTAAACCTAACTAACCTAAGGACATCACACACATCCATGCTCGAGGCAGGATTCGAACCTGCGAGTGTAGCGGTCGCTCGGCTCCAGACTGTAGCGCCTAGAACCGCACGGCCGCAATACTCAAGTTAAATAAACTTACAATATGGTGAGGCTGCGGTAAGTGATACAGAAAAAAACCCTTATCATAACGGTGTATGTCATTTTTTCGTATTACATTTCGCTTGAGCGTTTTCTGCATTTGAACGTGTTTTTTTTCTTTTTTTCTTTTGATCGGTTAAATTCAAATTAAAGCGCATGGGCACGAAATGCGACTGCTCGGTTTCCTGTGTCTACGGTACTTGGAACACATCGAGCGAATAAACGAGCGACCAGAAGACTCTTTTGCATGTCGCTGTCTTGTTTGGGTCGAAGTTTTAATGAGCGGCGGTCTGTACGGGGGTGCACGTGGTCGCGACGATTTAGCAGCGGGCGGCATTTATCGCGTGCTAATTCGCGTGACAGGTCGGCGGTCGGATGCCGAGAAACGGTGGAATAATTCACTGGAACCGGAGGGCGAAACTGGTGGCGCGGCGCAGCCTTTCCGGGGCCTATCTGGCGGCTGGATCTGGCGCTGGCCGGACAGTTAATTCGCGGAAATTCGGGCGGACCGTGCGAGCGCTTCTGGGAGTGGGGGCATTACACGGGGGCAGGGAACCCGACCGGATCGTCCGATTCCGCCGCCGTCGACAGCGCAGAGTTATGGCTGGCTGCCGAGACATAAAGAAGGCCGGCCGCGGGGAAAAAACGGCGAGATGGCGGACCGGGGGGCACGAAAAACTGCAGCCGGCCGCCGTGTTGGCAGCGTGTACTTCTGTCACTCGCCTCATTTATGCTTCTGGATCGAATAATTCGTGAAAATGAACGGCTGGTGATGTTGCTTGTTGAACCGTAGCCCGCTGTGCTCTAGCAGCTTAGGCACTCCGTAGGGGATGACAATTAATTACGTGAGCTCAGAAGAGGAGGAGGAGTGGGGGGAAAGGACGGGGGGAGAGTGGTCCGGCAAAATCTCACCGTCCAATTTAAAGGGATGGGAGGAGGACACTGAATATCTCACGCGAACTTTTTAATTCCAGGAACATGCAGTGACGGAAAAAAGTCGCAGCACTAAGAAGGAATTCCGCTGTAACGGTGATCAGCGTTAGTTATAAGTCTGTCGGTAAACTGAAGAGCGAGCGCGCGAGTCCCCACTCTGCCTACCCTGTCACGTCACAGGGCGCTTCTACAGGCTGTTTCACAACGTAGCGGCGCGCGCTTTAAATCTGTGACGACGCCGTGTACAGATACATCCTGTCTGCGTTTATTTTTAGACAAATGCGTTAAGAGTATAAGGAAAACAAAAGACGATAGCTTCTTCCGAAACACAACATTATAGAGTAGATAATATTAACATAAGAACGGAAGTCAGGATTCTACTACAAACATAGAACCGAATGCCTATTCATATGAATGTATATTCCTCTATTCGTAAGACGAACCAGATATAGTGCAATCAGTCTGTAGAATTTAAGGCTTGTTCTTACTTTGTGTTTCTACAAAAAGGTAGAAGTTTACTTTGAAGGGCTGCATTAAAACTTAACAATTCTGGCAACACGAAGAGTGTTTAAAAAGTAACCAGAAATTTATAATTACGTGTGTTGTATTAGTTCGATTCGCACTGCTTTTTTTGTCATTGTCTTCGTAAACGTGTCTGAAAAGTATTTCCAGGTAAATCCCATTTCACGCACTGTCTTGTGTAAAACATATTTCTGCAACGAAAATGTATTTTTTGTTTCACGCCACTGAGTAATTTCAGTAATGTGGGCATTATTTTTTGGTTTATGTAAAAGTTCTCCATCGTTTGTCGAATGACCGATTTTGTGAAACTGTCTATAACGATGGGTCTCCTCCCTAAATTATTAGTTTTTCTTCGCGGCGATTCCAGTAAACCATGCGCCTAGTTTTCGCGTTCCTTCCTTATGCGTCCTATTTTGGCGAGGCTGACGTTTGCATAAACTGCAGCCCTTTGATTGGGACTGGCAATATTAGTCAACAGTTCTTTTTGTGTAGCCTCCTTGTCACAAGCTGTAATAACGTTAGAGACGATCGAACGCTCGTTCTGCGCAAATATCTCCTTCGTATTCTGCACATTTTCTTGCAATGCAGGGCGATTATCGATCACTTTCGGATACTGAAGTGTATCAGTGAGTACACAAAGTCAACTGACTGAGATTGGCAACTAAGATCCCACGAACAGAAACGACGTATATCACTGCACGCCGAACTAGACCGCTAGATAGGTAACGGGCAACTGATTTTGGGTTGCCCTGTAGGCCAGTGGCAGGGTTCTTCCGGGAAAGGCCACTTCCCCCACCAAAAGCGCTGCTCGCTCTTGGGTTTACAGACAGACTATTAGAGGTGGGCCAAACGGTTATTCTGGAGTAACCGTTATCACAGTTCCAGTTATTCTTTGATAACCATTATCGTTAACCGTTATTAATACCTGCCAAGTTATTTTTCGCTAGCGAATACCGAATACTCCGACAGTTAAATAACGACATAGTTGGAATCCATCAGTTTAGTATCAGTATAACTGCGAGTAGTGTGAAATAGCAGGAATGTCGTATGAATCGTGTCATAACCTTAGCTTATTAACTCCGGGTACATTTTAGTTGATGTTAGAACGATTATTAGTGTTTCATATTATATGTTTGTAGGTTATCGGTCGCTACTAGAAATATTATCTTCGCAGCTGCGACAGAAAGTACGCGGAACTTCGCCAAAGCACTGTTTAAGTAAAATGTTAACAACGTGCGTTTTTAAGTATGAAGTAATATGTAAACTGAGTACTGTAGGTTAAATTCGAAGCTTAATTTCTTGTGCTGCTCACTTAATAGAATAAAGTGTACAGCCTTGTAATACAACAAAAAATATACGTAATGTGACAGATTCGTTTACTCCTGTGCTGTAAAAGCTAGTCCTATTGGGGAAAGTGTGAGTACGCTAATCCAAGTTTTATGTCAGATTTGCAAACTGCTCGATTTCTCCAGCGACAGCATGTTTATAACATATGAAGACATGCAGATCGAAAAGGTTGACAGTGTTACATTTCTGGGACTACAACTCGATAATAAATTCAGTTGGGAAGGGCATTGCACATTTTTTCATTCTATTATTTCATAAGGGAGCATATTCTGTGGTAACTTATGAAACATAGCAAAAGTTTTTCGCATGTAAAAGCGTGTAATAAAAATCGTTTGTGGTATCAATTCAAGAACATCATGTAGGAACCTGTTCAAGGAACTTTGTATTCTAACCACTGCTTCCTAGTATATTTATTCCTTAATGAAATTTGTTACAAGTATTTCCAACCAATAGCTTAATACATAATATCAGTACTAGAAATGGGAACAGCAATCTACATAAAGACCTAAAATTACTTACCTTGGTCCAAAAGGGGTCCAATATTCAAGAACACGCATTTTCAATAAACTGCCAGCAAGTCAGCAACCATTAAAAACTTGATTTCAGATAAGGCACGGTTTACAGTGTGTTTGAAAGACTATTTGATACAGAAGTGTCTGATTCCACCCGTCATCAATATGCCGGAAATGGCTATTTTAAGTGTGTCTATGACGTCACTACATACACATGGCAACAAACACGAAGATACATATAAATAATACAATAACATTTCCCACCAAAAATACAATCAAACCAACGGGACAACTGCGGGAAGTTGGGGGTTTTAGGGTGAGGACAAGCTAGTAAAAAAAACACACCATGATCCCAAAACACAAAATGATGAACAAAAAGAAAAAAAAATACAACATTCTGCTACACCAACAAAAATCTGCAGGAATCGGACACTTCCCTTGAACAATATAGGTCAACTATAGGTGATCATACCAAAACACCAATACCCACAACTAAAAGTACGAAAATTGGAATCAGACATTTCCCTTAACCTACATAGGTCAACCTCAGATGACGATACTAAAACATCAACATACACAACTATGAAAATGGGAATCGGTCATTTCCGGTAACCTATATAGGTCCACCACAGCTACTAATGCCAAAAAACCAACACCTACAACTGCGAAAAATAAAACCACAATCCCAAAAGTCCACAAATCAATCATCCCTACATAAATTAAATCACATTCAATACTTCATAAATACACAAAACATCACAGCTAGAAAAAAAATTAATTACCACCAGCAAATTCTGGCACTGCAACATAGATCGACAGCCCCCCCCCCCCCCCCCCACACACACACACACACAAGAACCAACTCATAAACACCGTGCCGTAATGACATTCACACACAACAACACCTTTACGTCGAAGCAGACGGGTGGAATCAGACGCTTCCATTGACCCCTCCTACTCTGTAGATGAATATCGTAACAGAGACTGATAGACCAGCTTAGGTAAAAATTCTGCTATATTTCAGTTTGACAGCACTTGGTTGCAACAGTCAAGATCGGGTATTCTGTGTACGATAAATTTATTAAAAGTACGTAACTGTGTTTTATTCTGTCAGTGCACCAATTCTGTAAATATTAGCAGTTACTGTGATATATTCACATATTTTGACAATCTCCTGACAAATGATGAGGATAATAATTATTATATTCCACTGTATTATGTTATACCTTCTGACATGTTATTTGTCATTCGCGATGGCCAGCGGCTATTTCCGAAGAAGTACGTAAATATTTGTTCGCTCCAGTAACTATCGTCTCTGTAATATCACCGGGGTCTAAGACTGGAGTCACTGTATCAGGAACACAGATACACAGTTATTCCGTTACCAACTTCCAGGTTACTTGTAATGGTAGTCCGATAACTGCCAGAGAGCGAGAATTGTGAGCCAATAACGATAACTGCCAGAGGAAAATACCGATCTCTGACAGTTATTTCCATAGTAGCTCGAATCCCTTATGGTACCTCTCTTTATACAACCCGTCCAAGCTAAATTCACATATGAGGCGGTGGCTTAAGGGAACGACCGTACTTGTTAATGCCTGTACTGCAGCTCCTGTCAACCACCGCTCGGACATTAAGCTTATTTAATTGTTTGTGCTAAAAGTAACGAACGCGCACGATATAGTACACAGTTCTTATTAACAGATGGCGCGCAGTCTCACAGTTATTCCCATGGCCTATAGAACGCCTTCCAAATGGTCTACCCTCTCCTTAGTTCCTAGCCAGATCTCCGATGAGTTGACGGGAAAGCGTAGTACGATCTTCGGTCAACAGATGGCGCGAGGCCCTGTTGACATTAGACAGTTATTGAAATAACTGCCTGTATCAGAGGAACGGTTATCGCAGTAACCGTTACTTTTCAGTAACCGGTTATTTCTATCAGTTACGTTATTTTTTGCCACCTTTACAGACTATACCTTTGAGAGTGGACGTGGTGAGTTGACGTTGGTCAAAAGTGTCTTTAAGGCAACAAAGACGTCATTATCAACACTCCACAGAGTTTGAACGAGGTCTGTAATACGGCTGCGAGAAGCTGGATGTTCCTGCTGCGATATTGCAGAAAGTCTCGCCTGGAATGTAGTCACTGTACATGACTGTTGGCAGTGGTTGTCACGAGAATGTACGGTCGCAAGAAGACTGGTCTCGGGACGGCCATGTGGCACTATTGAAAACGTATGGCCCTGGCGCATCGTAATGCACCGGCAGCAGTCATCTCAGCAGCAGTTGGCACCATACTGAGAACGCCAACTGTTACGAATCGGTTACTTCGAGGACAGCTCCGAGCCAGGCGCCCTGCAGTGTGGATTCCATACCGCCGCCGTTTGCGACTTCAGTGGTGTCTAGCGAGAGCTAATTTGAGGGCAGCGAGGAGGTCTGTTGTATTTTCCGATGAAATCTGGTTGTGCCTCAATGCCAGAGATGACCACGTGCCGGTTACAAGGAGGCCAGTTGAGGACCTGCAACCAGGCATGGAACTCCATCCCACAAACTGACGTCCGGCACCTTTGTAACACAATGCACGCACGTTTGCATGTTTGCATTCAAAATTCCGGCGGTTACAATAGTTCCCCCTTGAATTACAGACCCATATCACTGACCTCAATTTGCAGTAGGATTTTGGAGCATATACCGTACTCGAACATTATGAATCACCTTGAAAAAAATGACTTATTGATACATAACCAACACAGATTCAGAAAATATCGTTCTTGTGCAACACAGCTAGCTCTTTATTCCCATGAAGTTATGAGTGCTGTCGACAAGGGATCTCAAATAGATTCAATATTCCTAGATTTCCAGAAGGCTTTGATACCGTTCCTCACAAGCGACTATTATTCAAATTGCGTGCATATGGAATATCGTCTCAGTTGTGTGATTGGATTCGTGATTTCCTCTGAGAGAGGTAACAGTTCGTAGTGATAGACGGTAAATCTTCGAATAGAACAGAGTGATATCTGGCGTTTCGCAAGGTAGTGTCATAGGCCCTCTGCTGTTCCTGATTTACATAAATGATCTAGGTGATAATCTGAGCAGTCCCCTTAGATTGTTTGCAGATGACGCTGTAATTTACCGTCTAGTAAAATCATCAGACGATCAATTCCAATCACAGAATGATCTGGAGAGAATTTCTGTATGGTGCGAAAAGTGGCAATTAGCACTAAACAAAGAAAAGTGCGAGGTCATCCACATGGGTACTAAAAGAAATCCGATAAATTTTGGGTATACGATAAATCGCACAAATCTAAGGGCTGTCAATTCGACTAAATACCTAGGAATTACGATTACGAGCAACCTAAATTGGAAAGACCACACAGATAAAAATCTGGGGAAGCCGAAACAAAGACTACGCTTTGTTAGCAGAACACTTAGAAGATGCGACAAACCCACTAAAGAGACAGCCTACATTACACTTGTCCGTCCTCTGCTGGAATACTGCTGCTCGGTATGGGTAGAATTGACGGAGGACACCGAAAAAGTGCAAAGAAGGGCAGCTCGTTTGTGTTATCGCGCAACAGGTGTGAGAGTGTCACTGATAAGATACGCGAGTTGGGGAGGTTGGGGAGGCAGTCACTGAAACAAAGGCGGTTTTCTTTGCGGCGAGATCTATTTACGAAATTTCAATCACCAACTTTCACTTCCGAATGCGTAAATATTTTGTTGACACCCACCTACGTAGGGAGAAATGATCGTCATAATAAAATAAGAGAAATCAGAGCTCGAACGGGAAGATTTAGGTGTTCCTTTTTCCAGGCGCCATTCGAGAGTGGAATGTTAGAGAAGTAGTATGAAAATGGTTCGATGAACCCTCTGCCAGGCAATTAAGAGTGAATTGCAGAGTAACCATGTGGATGCAGATGTATTAAAGTAGCAGCATTTCACATTTGAAATGGCCCATCTCGCGCCTACATCAGCCTGTGATCTTGCAATGTTAATCACTTAAACATGTTACCTAGACGAAAATATTTCGAAATTTCATTACCCTACATTAATTATGCGTTTGTGTTGCGACTTACTTTTCCGTCGGTGTATACTGAAGAACAGGTGGCGCTTAAGTTTTTCCTATGTCTGCTATGAAGGGTAAAATTTTTAATAAAACGAATAAGCGTTGTAAGGGATGGAATGGTTCAAACCAGTGCACCCGCACGCCATGCTGCAGTCAGGGCGGGATGAGGGAGGCCCTACGAGCCTTATCCGCAGCGGAAATTCCCCTGTGGCTACGTCTGCGACGGCGCGGCCCCCCAGAACTATAATGGGGACCTTCCTGGCGCCAGTCGCTCGCCGGCCAGGACTTCTTCCTGGAACGGCCATCCACGTGGGAGGCCCCACCTGTTTGCTCGTCCCACGCACCACTTCTCCTCACTGTTAGCAGTTGTCAGGGGACTTAAAGTGATTGACTGCTGCTGTTCAGAGCTGTAATTAGTGGACGGCATACCTGCCACAATGTATGGCTTACTACTGTTGTAGTATTGAGTCCAAAAAATAGTTTGATGTAGCTCTGTACACTACTCTGTCCTATGCAAGCCTCTTCATCTCTGTATAGCTAATGCAAACTGTAAACATTTGAACTTGCTGATGTATTCATACCTTTGTCTCCCTCTACATTTCTTATCATCCCACAATCCCCTCCAATAAAAAATTGACAATTCCTTGATGCTTCGTGATGTGTCCTGTCGACAGATTCCGTCTTTTAGTCAAGTTGTGCCATAAATTTCTTTTTTCCCCAATTCGGTGCAGTAAATCTTCACAAGGAACTCGTTCTACCATCTAATCTACAGCATTCTTTTGTAGCACCGCATCTGAAAAGCTTAGCTGAACAACATCGTGGATAGGCTACGACCCTGTCTCACTCACTCCCTACTCAACCACTGCCTCCCATTCATATCCTTTGTTCCTTATGACTGTAGTCTTGTTTCTAAGTATGGATTAAGGATAAATAAAGCATCCGTACTGGATATTATTGATCTATAAGGCTATTAATCATTTAAGGATAATTGAAGATCCACAAATATTTTGTAAGAACTTCATTTTACAGGAATGGTCGGTTGCGGGCCCATTTTCAGATGGCTACACGTTTTTTATTACAATAAATCAGCTTCTAAATTTCTCAGCTAACTTTCGGAGAACAAATTAGCATGAAAACTACGAATGTCTCGAAAATTGCAATGAATCTAGTAGTTACGCGCTACAAGTGTCAAGTCATCGACGTGAGTACTAAAAGGAATCCACTAAATCTAACGGTTCTGAATTCAGCCAAAGTACTTGGGGGATTACAATTACGAATAACTTAAATTGGAACAATCACATAGACAACGTTGTGAGGAAAGCAACCTGAAGGCGATTTACTGGTAGAACACTAAGGAAATGCAACATGTATATTAAAGTGACTGCCTACACTACGCTTGTCCGTCCTCTTCTGGAGTACTTTTGCGCGGCATGGGATCCGCATCTGATAGGATTTACGGAGGACATCGGACAAGTTCAGACAGGGCAGCTCATTTTGTATTATTAGCAGTTTTTCGTTGCGGAAGGATCTCCTCATGAAATTTCAATCAACAATCCTTTCTTCCGAATAAGAAAATATTTTGTTGGTGCCCACCTACACAGATAGAAGTTATCATCATAAACAAGTGTTCGTTTTCCCCGTGCGCCGTTCGAGAGTAGAAAAGTAGAGAAACATCTTGAAGGTGGCTTGGTAAATCCTCTGCCAGTCACTTAATAGCGAGCTGCAGAGTAATCATGTAGATGGAGATGTAGATGTACATTTTTATTACAGGATGCTCTTCATTTGCTTTTCCACATGCATAGGCTTGTGACCTGACTGCTCTCAAAGCACATTCCAACGAGGCAGGCAGAGACGTCCAGTCTCAGGCTGACCGTAGTTGCTGTCAAGAACAAAGGAGCTACGGTTCGTGTGTTCACAGGTGGAACCGGCAAACCACAGGACATTGAATAAGGCGAGCCCGAAAGGGAAGGACTCCACGACTAAGAAAAAACTCACACAAAAAGAATGGCTTCTCGGACGTTGGCGGAAATGATTGAAAGAAACGACGATCCCTCCACCTACACGCTTGCACAGCCACCGTCTGCAGACCCCTGGTCGCAATCGTAGCGCAAAGTGAAGTACTAGTATTGATGAGAGCGCACCTCTATTTCATACTGCGTAAATTGCGACATTGTGAAAAGTGTGAGAGTTTATTGGTAATATACTTCTTAAATCAATTCCATGACACGCATACTTCTCAAACTTTCAGACGAATGCTGACGCATTGTTAGGAATTGTAAAGTGGTCTAAATCGATGTAATAAGCACCTATGGAAACAAATAATAATAATAACAATAAAGATATCAAGCAGGATTCAGACCGAACAGGTCACGCCCAGACCAAGTTTTTAACATCAAAACCGCACTCAAAATGCATGCATATCTGTAAATTTTAAATAGACGTACGACTCTACAGACAGGCTTTCACTATTCCAAATTTGGGCCTAGATCCCAAAACCCAGAACTCAGGAAACAAACACTAACTGGCCCGAAATCTAAAGTAAAATTTATGGGGGAAATCCCAGAACCCTCTGACATTCAAATGGGAGTGAGGCAAGGAGATGGACTCTTTTCTATTCTGTTCAACGTTGTCCTAGACAATATTAAGGAAGAATGGTATAAACAGCTCAAGAAACATGGGTTTTGGAAGCCAATCCTACTGTGTTTTCCCCAAAACAACTTTTATATCTTGCGTTTGCGGACAACCTGGCGATACTTACAGATGACGAAGAGACTGCCGTCAAACACTTCGAGATACTTAAAGAATGTTACTAAAATGTAGACTTTCACGGCCGGAAATATTATGTCCATTATAATTATCCGGGCTGTTATGCCGTGGTCGGTTGATGAATTCTGTGACTCGCTACTGACTGCCGCGAGCCAGTGGGTGTGTTGGACCTTCCATCGAGCTACGGACCCCCTTGATGATGTCTCCCGCAGTCGGAGACGAAACGTTGGGAATCGACACAGAATTCATCAACCGACCACGGCATAACAGCACGGATAATTATAGTGGACTTAAAGAATGTGCAGAGAAAATAGGGTTACAAATCTCCTTCGAGAAAACTAGATTTTTTGCTCAAAGACAGAAATTGCGAACCTGAAAACAACATACGATAAAACCAACAGGGTCCCGTACTTTAAATAGGCCATAAATCGGAGAATACGTCGAACCAACGGGTTTTGAAAAAATTTGAAGCAAACTCGGCTCCAAAAACTAAAAAACCGTAAGGGTTATTACAAAACCTCTACAACAAAAAATCCATGTCAAGATAGACATAAATTCAGAAAAACACATGTCAAGATAGACAAAAATTCAGCACTACAACACAGTCAGAAACAGACACTTAACAGAAAACACGACTTGAAGAAATAAAAAAAAAAGAGACAGAGAGAGAGAAAGATGGTTAGGAAAATATTACGAGCAAGACAGCCAAGACGGTTACTAACTACAATCAATCAAAATAACATACATGTTTTCAAACATCAAAAAAATGTTCAAATGTGTGTGAAATCTTATGGGACTTAACTGCTAAGGTCATCAGCCCCTAAGCTTACACGCTACTTAAGCAAAATTATCCTAAGGACAAACACACACATCCATGCCCGAGGGAGGACTCGAACCTCCGCCGGGACCAGCCGCACAGTCCATGACTGCAGCGCCCGAGACCGCTCGGCTAGTCCCGCGCGGCCCGTACGACCATTTCACGAGTGTACCGTGAATATCGGGATCCGGTATCCGACATCTCTGCGGCCGGAAAAAGTACCCTTGATGACTGCACGACTGCAAAACCTACCCCACCCCACTTCCCGCCCACGCGAACAGAACGGTGGTTCCGTATATGATCAGGGTCGTCAGAAATATGTCGTCCGCTCCTGTGCTACCTAGGGATGCTTAATTAATTAGCGCCACTTTATATACCATGTGGCAATTTGGTAATTGCATGCATTTCAAAACAAATCAGTGTCACTAGAACGCTATCTGCCGTACACTAGGGGGTGGTGTAGGATTTGGATTAGTATCTGGTGGACAAGAAGGCCAGTCCTCTTTCCTTTCAGTCGGCAGGGGATCATAATTTCTACCAGGACGGAGATTCGCACTGGCTAAACTTGAGCCATGCGTTGCGTTTTCGAACCCTGTATTTTCTCGTCTTCATCACAAAAAGTAAGTCACACGATTAGACTTGAACTTCCCATCGTTGAAGATGTCATTACAGACGGATGATAAGCTCGTATTTGGTTAGAAAGGGAAGGGAAATCAACTGTGTCCTTTTCAAAGAATCTGTCATGGAATCGGAGAAACGCTGGAGAACCTACATCTGGAATACTGAACCGGCATTTCAACTGCAATCTTCCCAAATGCGGTCACCGCAAATACGCTGAGCTCCACTCGCAACCCAGAAAATAGGATTTTGCTAAACCTGCCATTCCCTTGCTGCGGTTACCTGCTGGAGCTATTATTGCAGCTTTCGAAATATGCGAGGGAGCTGGCGCGGCGACGTGCCGAAGCCGCCGTTTCGCTGTAAATTCACGGAAAATCGACGAGTCAGGTGTTTACTGTGTAAGCATTGCTGTTGCGTGTCCGGCGCTAGCAGCTCGCAGACCCTTCTCGCTCCGGAGAATGAGCTCGCTGCGCTCACCGGCCTGGCGGGACACTTTTTATGCTCCTCATCTGCATAATAACCGCTCCCCTCCGGGTATTTCCTTTACAGGTCAGAAATTCCAAAGAAGGCCGCTGTTAACTCGCTACTGGAAACAGAGTTACCTACTATGTGTCGCCACGCACTGCAGTCCGACGAAAGCTTTCGGTCTGGCACTACTTGTGCCAATGATATTTCATTCGCTACGGGTTGTGCGGCATTTCTTCATCAAAACAATTTTACGTATTTTTCCCGTTTCTACGATACGCAGATAATAATAACAATCCTGCACCGATATGAATTTACATCATTATTCCTCAAATTTCGCGTCAATATGGACGTTCTTTTACCATGTACCCCTACGATAAAGATCACAGTTTGTTGATTAGGTGTTGATATTTGAAAGATAGCTAATAAGCAACTTAGTATTCCCGTCATGATGTATAATACGGAACGGCCTCCTATACAGTCGTCCGCAGCTCGTGGTCTAGTAGTTAGCGTTGCTGCCTCTGGATCGGGGGGTCCCGGATTCGATTCATGGTCAGATCGGGGATTTTCTGCGCACGGGGACTGGGTGTTTGTGTTGTCACCACCACTCAGGAAAATGACGAGACTGGACAGTGAACAAGATTAGGAATTTGTACGTGCGTTCATAACCGCGCAGTTGAGCGCTCCACAAACCAAAAATCATTGTCATCATCAACCTATGCAATCTCTCGGTATCAAGTGCCCACTTCCACGCACTGACTCACTCGATAATTGTGACACAGCGAAAACTCTGAAGTTATGGAGAGTCGATAATGAAATGGTTTGTAGTACAATCTGTAATAAAAGGATATTTTAATCCGACTAACGAGGGCTAGTGCAGTGGATTGTTGAAATTCACAAGAATCCGATGGGAAAGACTTCTGTTGGCTGTTTCTATTAGATGGAAATGAGCATTTGGCGTCATTGGCCGGGAGGCCCCTTACGAGGCAGGTCCGGCCGACTTGGTGCAGGTCTTATTACATTCGACGCCACATTGGGCGACCTGCGCGCCGGATGGAGATGAAATGACGATGAAGACAATACAACACCCAGTGCCTGAGCGGAGAAAATCCCCGACCCCGCCGGGAATCGAACCCGGGCCCGTAGAACGGCAATCCGTCACGCTGACCACTTTTTCTTTTTGTCATTTTGTTCGTTATTGATCGTTGTGTTTGGTCGTTGCGGACGTCGCAAGACATCCTGTTCAAGTTCGATGGTTGATCATTCCACTCAGTTATTTATTACAGAGGCCAACCGGCTCTCTAACCGAACACGCTGAGCCACCGTGCCGGCATGTTTCTCATTTTGCTCTATATTGGTCGATGAATCTGTTCGTGGCGGACGTCCGATGACAGCCGTTCAGGTTCTTTGTTGATCCGTTCACTCAGTTTTTTATTACAGAGGGTAGCTAACCCTCTGACCGAGCACGCTGACCTATCGTGCTGGCAACACTCAGCTATCGGGGCGGACTTTCTATAAGATTCTTCCGCTAGACAATAATCGCAGCGTTTAGTAACTTCTCCAGTATGCGAAAAAAATCGGTAAAATGCGATTAGGTTCTTTCTAATATTTGTTTCATTGTCGTTGATATTTGGACTTCTAAACACGCAACTTGCACCATGTTACGCAAGTTGTACAGATGATGTTTAAAAATGTATACGGTCATACAAAGCACGCGGTACAGAGTTCCCTGTGTAAATACATTAGTTATATGTGTGTAGGTTAAAATTTCTTAGAAAATTCCAGAAGATTCTGTTCATTTTGCATTTTCTGATGTCGAGATACTGGTGGTACTAGTGGAAAAGTGATGCTTAACTCGCTACGGTCGCAGGTTCGAATCCTGCCTCGGGCATGGATGTGTGTGATGTCCTTAGGTTAGTTAGGTTTAAGTAGTTCTAAGTTCTAGGGGACTTATGACCACAGCAGTTGAGTCCCATAGTGCTCAGAGCCATTTGAACCATTTTGATGCTTAACTTCGTTGGTCTCTTCTATGTTACTGACGTGCTGATCGCAGTACACCTCACGGGGAAAGAATGGGTGATTTGAATCAGATTCCGATATCCGATAGCACGGACAGATTGAGAAGTCTTTTGACGCCTGTCCTGTAGAGGTGACAGGGAATTTTTCATTATGGAAATAAATCCTTAGCATTCACGTATCCTCAACTGCATTTCCAGGTCGTAAAGCACGATCTCGCAGACGGGGCAGGTTGCACATTATAGTACTGATAGACTCCCTGCTGTCGTGGTTCTTACAATTCTTCTTTTAATGTGGCATATAGGCTCGCTGTACGTTGAGGAATGTGACCGGATGCATTGAAAACAGTGATAAACAAGTGCCTGTTTTATGTTGCATCCTTTGCGAGGAGGTCTTCATTTTGATGATAACTTGAAAAGTTGGTACCCTTAGATAGTTCACGGAAGTTGTGTGCCATTACTGACTTACAGTTCATCTCGCTAGTTCGACACCTGAGGTAGGACTGAGCAGCACACCGGAGAAGTTCAAGGGCGAAGAGCCAAGATCACGTTCAGCCGCAGTGTCAATAGCGTGTTTGTGCCATCAGCCAACGAAAGCACGACACACATCCCGCGTTACACTAATTTCCACTCGCGCGAAGGTATTTTTAATGCAATCTAGGACCACGCGAGTCAATACTGACCCTACGACCTACCTCAGAAGATAGGCAAACCTACGTTTATTGCATTTGTAGATTTAGAGATAGCTTTTAACAGTATTGACTGTACTACATTCTTTGAAATTTTGATAGCAGCGGGGATAAAATACAGGTACCGATAGATTATTTACAACTTGTACAGAAACCAGGCTGTAATTCTAACAACAAAATGAAAGTAAAGTAAAGCAGTAGTTGAGAAGGGAGTGAAACACGATGTTACTCAATCTGTACAACGAATAAGCAGTAAAGAAGAAAGGGAGAAATTTGGAAAGGCGATTAATGTTAAGGAAGAAGAAATTAAAACTTTCAGGTTTGCTGGTGACAATGTAATTCTGTCACAGACAGCATGGCAGAGCTCTCAAACGAAATGGGTACTGTCTTTAAAAACGATTATAAGATGAACATGTACAAAAGAACAGCAAGGGTAATGGAATGTACTCGAATTAAATTAGTCGATCGTGAAGGAGCTATTTTAAGAAATTTGACGCTAAAAGTAGTATATGACTTGAGCTACTTGGGCAGCAAAATAAAAGACCACAGCCGAAGTAGAGAGGATGTAGCATGCAGACTGCCAATAGCAAGAAAAAGAGGGATTTATTAACATTAAATATAATTTTAAGTGTTAGGTAATCTTTTATGAATGTGTTTATTTGGAGCGTAGTCGTGTACGCTACAGAAAAATGTTAGGTCGCGTAACTAGTGAGGAAGTAATGAATCGATTTGGCGAAGAAAGACATTTATGGCACAACACGGCTAAAAGAGCGCATCGGTTGATTGGATACATGGCTAGTTCATACGGATGTAGTGTGCAGTACTTAGGCAGAGGTGAACAGACTTGTACAGGATACACTTAAGTGAAGCGTTCCTCCAAACCGGGCTTCGGACTGAGGACCACAACAACAAAATCAACAGTCACAAGGGTAACAGGTAGAGTAATTTCTGAGAGCATTTATAGAGTAACTTTGAGAGTATTTCTCTTGGAGTATATCAGCGGCCTCCATGTAATATTTTAAAATTAAAAACCGCAATAAAATATTTATTGCGTAATGGTAGCTGATTTCGGTCAAAATGTGATTATCTTGAGACCACATTACATTATGATGGCAGGCGGTGGTGACGAACGTCAAGTACACAACTGGCCAGTAGTGTAGTTAAAATTGCTACACCAAGAAGAAATACAGATGATAAACGGGTATTCATTGGACAAGTATATTATACTAGAACTGACATGTGATTACATTTTCACGCAATTTGGGTGCACAGATCCTGAGAAATCAGTACCTAGAACGACCACCCCTGGCCGTAATAACGGCCTTGATACGCCTGGGCATTCAGTCAAACAGAGCTTGGATGGCGTGTACAGGTACAGCTGCCCATGCAGCTTCAACACGATACCACAGTTCATCAAGAGTAGTGAATGGGGTATTGTGACGAGCCAGTTGCTCGGCCACCATTGACCAGACGTTTTCAATTGGTGAGAGATCTGGAGAATGTGCTGGCCAGGGCAGCAGTCGAACATTTTCTGTATACAGAAAGTCCCGTACAGGACCTGAAACATGCGGTCGTGCATTATCCTGCTGAAATGTAGGGTTTCGCAGGGATCGAATGAAGGGTAGAGCCACGGGTCGTAACACATCTGAAATGTAACGTCCACTGTTCAAAGTGCCGTCAATGCGAACAAGAGGTGACCAAGACGTGTAACCAATGACACACCATACCATCACGCCGGGTGATACGCCAGTATGGCGATGACGAATACACGCTTCCAATGTGCGTTCACCGCCATGTCGCCAAACACGGATGCGACCATCATGATGCTGCAACAGAGCCTGGATTCATCCGAAAAAATGACGTTTTGCCGTTCGTGCACCCAGGTTCGTCGTTGAGTACACCTGTCTGTGATGCAGCGTCAAGGGTAACCGCAGCCATGGTCTCTGAGCTGATAGTCCATGCTGCTGCAAACGTCGTCGAACTGTTCGTGCAGATGGTCATTGTCTTGCAAACGTCCCCATCTGTTGCCTCAGGGATCGAGACGTGGCTGCACGATCCGTTACAGCCATGCGGATAAGATGCCTGTCATCTCGACCGCCGTTGAGATCCAGCACGGCGTTCCGTATTATCCTCCTGAACCCACCGATTCCATATTCTGCTAACAGCCATTGGATCTCGACCAACGCGAGCAGCAATGTCGCGATACGATAAACCGCAATCGCGATAGGCTAGTCCGACCTTTATCAAAGTCGGAAACGTCATGGTACGCATTTCTCCTCCTTACACGAGGTATCACAACAACGTTTCACCAGGCAACGCCAGTCAACTGCTGTTTGTGTATGAGAAATCGGTTGGAAACTTTCCTCATGTCAGCACGGTGTAGGTGTCGCCACCGGCGCCAACCTTGTGTGGATGCTCTGAAAAGCTAATCATCTGCATATCACAGCATCTTCTTCCTGTCGGTTAAATTTCGCGTCTGTAGCACGTCATCTTCGCGGTGTAGCAATTTTAATGGCTAGTAGTGTAGTACATCGGCACCGCCTGCCATCATGGTGTAAAATGGTCTCAAGATGATCACATTTTGACAGAAACCGGTTACCATTGTCGATAAATATTTTATTGCCATCAAGACTGGAGTCGTTGTCCGGTATTCGGGCCAAATGTGATTATCACGAGCCTGGCCGATGACACGTCAGTCGAATGAAATGTTTTCTCAGGCCAGACCTGCGGTATGTCGGTCGGGTGGGACCGTTGAAACGTAGAGCGTAGGTTAGGGGGTTAATTCAGTTTTAAAATAATAGATACTCGTAGAAGTCTACGCGGATAAGAGAAATTCTACACACACTCGCACCGTATCAGAAAGTCGCTAATCCACAAACGCAATCGCATCTGTAAGTCTTTCACCTGCACCTGCGATTATTAAAGTTTTGTGAAGCTCTTGGGGCATGCCTGAAATTATTTGTAAGTCGGTCGATGAACCTCCGTCCTAGATGACATCATGCGGCCCCCCTGCGGCAGACAGTACACGCCTAGCAAAAGGCGAGATGCATCTGCAGTGCCTGCCGTCCTTTGAGACACGCGTGACGACGCTGCCGAGGTCTGTTAAGCGGCGTCACGCAGCCGGTCGCTGACAGCCGATAATGGATGGACGGAGAGCACGGCTGGGCGTCCCGTCCTGTAGGCGCGCCACCCCGCCGTACCGTGTCCGATTTCTGCCAGAGAAACTCTCGGGGGAGCACTTTCATCCAGGGACCTCGCGTCTCACCTTACACACCGGGCGACCACCTACCGCCTCCTATTCGAGCTTTCTGTGCCCGCCTCGTTTCACGTGTCACCAATGCAGAGAAAATACAACACCAACTATCCGTGCACAGAACGCTACTAGAATTTCCACACTTTTATGGCCGTCGAGTTCGACATCTGCAAATCATTGTTATGTGCTTGCCTGGGAAAGCGTGGTCTTCCATGGAAGGGAGATACCAGACCGGTTTTCGCCGGAGGAAACCTCAGTGGGTTTAATCCGTCCTCGAAGGAGGTACATTTCGGAATTCTCGTTCGACAGATACTTCTGCTTCTCAATCTAGGGCCCTTACTAGGTAGGGCTGATAGTGGAAAAAGAGAAGATCCGAAGAAGAGCAACGCGTTTCGTCACAAATTGGTTTAGTATGCATGAAAGCGTCACGGACATGCGCATTCGGCTCCTAGAATTTCTCTCCATACTAAGTATCACGTCGCAGCCCCTGACGGACTAATATAGAAGGGAGTACAGGGCAGCGCTGCAACCTTCTGCAGGCTTTAATATCGCAAAGTTTAATATCACTTGTACTCCAGAATCATGCTGCAATTGACTTCGCTTAGTGACATAACTAAGGTTACGAAACCGTTTGTACTTTTTAAATAAAAGTAACCACACAGCTGCAGGGGTGTTCGTTACTCAACACGAAGTTGTTTAGCTGTGAATATCCGTTAAATGAACTTTTGTGTCCAAGACTGCCTAGTCCGGTAGAGAGAGAGGCTTCGTGCACTACGATGTGGTTTACTGTTACATTCCGGCAGCATCGACGCTAGCTCAGTCAACTAACGTATTGCTACATACAGTATAACTTACGAAAAGACAATGACGGTTGTGCCGGACGAAAATACACTCGCCGGTGCAGTAGTGGTTTCTTTAGTTTGCTTCGGTTGGAGATCGACTGGGACTGCTGTTGTTGTCGTCTTCAGTCCAGAGACTGGTCTGATGCAGCTCTCCATGCTACTCTACCCTGTGCAATCTTCTTCATCTCCCAGTACCTACTGAAACCTCCATCCTTCTGAATCTGCTTAGTGTATTCATCTCCTGGTCTCCCTCTACAATTTTTAGCCTCCAAGCTGCACTCCAGTACTAAATTGGTCATCCCTTCATGCCTCAGAACATGTCCTACCAACCGATCCCTTCTTCTAGTCAAGTTGTGCCACAAATTTCTCTTCTTCCAAATTCTATTCAGTATCTCCTCAGTATCTCTTCAGCATTCTTCTGTAGCATCACATTTCGAAAGTCATTATTTTCATCATGGTAGCGACAACAGCAACCGTTACAAATTGTTTCGAATGAAAAACAGCCCATAGTTGCACTAATTACATTTATTTTAAACCTTGACCATGGTTTCTGCTATAATAATATAGCCTTCTTCAGAAGTCACAGACACTAATAAATGAAAATGTCAGTCCTGCGGCTGAGTCAAGACCAAAAAAATAACTTCAACAGACATAAGCCTGTTTCGAACATAAGTAAAATTGACAAACTGCCTATTGGCTTCTGTCTCGGGCTCTTCGGCTGACGTTCATCTAATGATTTTTCTGACGTTTCGCCAGCACGAGTGGCTGGCATTGTCAAAGCTTCACCCTCCATTGCCGGTGGCGGCAATGGAGGGTGAAGCTTTGACAATGCCAGCCACTCGTGCTGGCGAAACGTCAGAAAAATCATTAGATGAACGTCAGCCGAAGAACCCGAGACAGAAGCCAATAGGCAGTTTGCCAACAAGTGGCCACGAAAGCCTTAACAATTTTGTATAAGTAAAATTACATATGTAATCTGTTCACACCTAAAGCAGTGTCAGAACACGTGAGGGCAGCTCATGCATTTGTGTGCAGATGCATTTTGGACATGAAGTGTATATTTTTGTGTTATACGAATGTGAAAAAAGGCAAAAAATGTTTCGTTTAGCTTATGCATTGTACGAACCTATTCCTTACATAGAAATTGCCACGTAGCTGAAATATACTAATTGTGTAAGACATATCGACCTTCGCCTAGTTATTCTAGACAGGTAAAGGAACAAAGGGATGACGTAATGGTTGACATATGTGGTTGCAGTTTTAAGACTTTCTCCACTAGGATCATCTTCAAGTTAAATAAGACCCGGACATAATTCACTAACCCAAATCTTAACTATGTAAATGGAGTAAACTCCTTATAAATCTTCATTAGTTTTGGACGAAGTTCAGCTGCTGGTGTCTACAACATGCAATTTTGTCACTTCAAATATTTCATTTCATCCATTAGAAGAAATCCATACGAACATAATGGGTGGCTAGGAGCCTCAAACAAACCGTGTTTACAGACTCCGATCCAACAGAAGAGAAACATGCAGCATAATAAGTGAAACGCGCATTCCCAAAATTTTCACAGTAAAGACTGAAGTGCAACAGTGTTGCAGTCTACACAATTATTCTTAAAATGAGTCTGTTTGTGAAGGTAGTCATAAGTATCAATTAAAGCCTTAAAATATAGTTACGTGATTAGTTTTTTGTTTATTAGCAGGTGCATATATCTAGCAGATACATGTCTACAACTGTGGTACACATTGAGAACACAGCGACACAGTACCCTGGGACGCCGCTAGAGTAGGAGTAGTTAAAATAAAATGGTGTTGCCCATCCTCAATTTATCAATGGAGTTTAACTATTCTACCAGTGTGCTACGGTACTGTATAATGGTTGTAAACAAACAAAATATTAATTAGGTAACTTTATTTTCGAGGTGATACTTAACGTTTTATGACAATTTCTCGCATTGTCATGTAAATACGAAAAATTTTATAATTTATTAAATAAAATTTTGAAAAAAAAACTAAGTAAGTGCGGAAAAGTACTAATGCAAAGGTCTGGGTTTCAGTTTCAGTTCAAAGGTTGGGCGGAGGCATGGGCATTCCACCTGGAGCAAAACCATTCCTAATGAAAATTGAACTCCTAACGAAATCTTGAACTCTGCTCCGGACGCTTTCATCGAGGTGTCTGAATGTCTGCGGTGGAGAAATGGCACCCAATTCGAACTCATCCCAGAGGTGTTCAGTTAGCTCCAGGTCGAGACTCTTGAACAGGCCAGTCCATTTAAGGAATGTTGTGTCCACCAACCACTGCCTCACACATGCTGCTTTACGATAGGGCGTATTGCCGTGCTGATACAAAGAATAATCGCCCTCAAACTCCTTCTCTACATACGCATTACACAACTCTGTAAAGTGTATTGATGTCCTTCAGCACTGAGCGTTTTCTTAAGCGCAATACGGAGACCACGCCCTAACCACGAGAAAGACGGTCATACCGTAGCACAACTTCCTCCGTACTTTTGACACTACACACGACGGCAGGTAGCGTTCTCAAGCTCAAAACAGGATACAGCGTTATTCATCGCTCCAAATCACTCGTTTCCAATCATCCACTATTAAGTGTCGTCGCCCTTTCACCACCTCAAGTGTCGTTTTGCACTGACTGAGGAAATTTGTGGCTTATGGGCAGTTGCTCGACTATAGTCCCCCGTTCTTCCCTCAGCACTGTCACTGTACTAGTGCACTGTCGGTAGCATTTAAGAATTCACAGGCGACTTTTTACTACCACGCTCCTCAATGCTCGACGGTCCCTGTCCGGCAGTATATGACTTCTGATCGATCTAGGCTTAGCTGTGGGCCATTCTTCGAGTTTCCACTTAAGAATTACATCAGTCGACTTTGGGCAGCCTTAGGAGGATTGAAGTGTCCCCGACGGATTTGTTAAATAGGTGCCAACCAATTGGTAGTCCCCGTTCGAGGTCACTGATCTCTCTCGATCGACCGGATCTGGTGTTAGCGCTTCTCTGCTGACAACACAGTTTTTTTAAATAGAGGTGGAGCCCCTCCACGCCCACACCGGCATGATGGCCAACACAAAAGGTCTACTGCCATCTCTGCATAAGGGTTAGTATTCACTAAAGTGAGGTGTCGCAGGATGTGGGTACTGCGATGTTTGCGTACGTCTGGTTAGGATTAACCATTAATACGCGCTCATCTGGAGATAGATTGGTCGAAATCTGACGAAGGGTAGCGGTTTGAAGGGCAGAGGAAAAAAAGTGCCAAAGCAAGAGCCAAGGGGAAAAACCTCTGCGAAAGTTAGGTTTGACATCACAGTACTACGCGCCTCATTTTATACCGCGAGTCCGGCTGTCGTGACATCTAGTGGCCAATTCCGCATTACGTAAGCGTGTCCGGACACGTTTGACCACATAGCGTGGTGTAGAAGAGGGTAAGTTATTGACTGACTCTTCGTGGCACATACGCTCACCGAATACCATGAGTAAACCTTTCTGTGACGCATAGCGCCTCTTGTAGTGACTGCTATTGGAGTTTGTTGAGCATCTTCGTAACGCAGTCGTCCTGGCCAAACGGTCCCGAAATCAAACGCATTATTGGTTCTTCCCTATATCTTCCATTAATCTTAACAATACTGTCACAATTTGCATAACGCGTAACACGGTAAGGATGAGGGCACTTTATGTCCGCCACAAAATAAAATTTTAAAAAACAAGTTTCGTGAATGAAACTTCCTGGCAGATTAAAACTGTGTGCCGGACCGAGACTCGAACTCGGGACCTTTGCCTTCCGCGGGCAAGTGCTCTACCAACTGAGCTACCCAACCACGACTCACGCCCCGTCCTCACAGCTTTAATTCCGCCAGTACCTCGTCTCCTACCTTCCAAACTTCACAGAAGCTCTCCTGTGAGTTGGTAGAGCACTTTCCCGCGAAAGGCAAAGGTCCCAAGTTCGAGTCCCGGTCCGGCACACAGTTTTAATCCGCCAGGAAGTTTCATATCAGCGCACACTCCGCTGTAGAGTGAAAATTTCATTCAAAGTTTCGTGAATGTTGTTCACTTTTATTAACAACATACTTTTTAAAAATATATTGATATGTAAGAGGAGTCTTGAACCTGAAAATATGAGTGACAGTTGTTGTAAAAAAGCAACATCCACTACTAAGACCTAAATTTTTGGGTTAAGTATGACTGGAAAACGAATACAATTACGGAATCTGGTAAAAGAAATAATTAAAAAGCTATTTTTTATTCCATAGAACAAAACACATGATTAAATTACAACATTTGCAAAAGGTAGGCATAAAGTACACCCCAACCCCACCCACCTTGGTACTGCGAGGGTTAATCCTACTTCTTAAGCGTTCCAGACTGATGGCCAGTATTCAAGAATCGGTCTGGCAAGTGTGTGGTAAGTTGTTTGTTTCTGGGATGAATTACATTTTCTTAATTTTACCTCAATGAATCGCATCCTGGCATCTTCATCGGGGCGGAAACTTTCAATCTGGTCCTCGTGCCTTCTGGAGTATAAACACTGCTGAAGCAGGCTAAAAATAGTTTTAGCACGCCAGGGATGGAACGGTGCAAAATATAGCATACAGTTCAAATTGCTCTGAGCACTATGGGACTTACGATCTGAGGTCATCAGTCCCCTAGACTTAGAACTACTTAAACCTAACTTACCTAACGACATCACACACATCCATGCCCGAGGCAGGATTCGAACCTACGACCGTAGCAGCAGTGCGGTTCCGGACTGAAGCGCCTAGAACCGCTCGGCCACATCGGCCGGCTACCATACAGTATGTGTGTGTGTGTGTGTGTGTGTGTGTGTGTGTGTGTTTTGTGGCGAAAGTGCGGTTGTATTTGATAGTCGGGAGCCCGCTGTGGCGCAGTTAACAAGTGGTCCCACATTACGTCAGACACGTACCCCGGGGCAGGCAGCCAGGCAAACGAGACACTTAGTTAGCAATTCAGGAGGCCGGCGACGCAGCGCGCAGCTGCAATAGCGCCCCGGCTGGCCTCTGATCCCTCACATTCCTAGCGAGAGAAACGTGCCGGGTCCCGATCGCCGCCCCTGTCAATTTGCAGCGCCGTCTCTATAACGCGGAAGCACAGCTCCAATCAGCGCTCGCTGCTCCCTGATAGGGGGCGTGGCCGAACGGCCGCGCTCGCCGATCGGAAGCGGACCTTCGAACTTCTGGCACTTTCTCCGCCGTTTCACCCGAGTGCGCGTCAGCACCCAGAAATTCGGTCGCGACAACTCATACCTGCAGTGATGAAGTCCGACATCGTCACGATGAAGGTATATGCGATTACGATGCTTGAAGTTATAATGTTTATACCAGTCTCTGGCAGGGAGGGTTTTTGATTTGATTTGGTTAACACTTCTAGTCAGTACTGATCATCCCTAAGATCACCCTACAAGACAGAGAAACAATACGAACACAATTATAAGCGAAAGTAGCGCACCACAGTTAGCAATATTAGCAACAATATCTGGGAACAAAGTGAGAAGAAATGCAACCTGTAACACAGGTTTGTTACCATATGACGATATAACAATGTTTCCAATGTTGTAGTCCTTTCACGTTGTAGGTAGACATTATTGCTGATAGTTTCTTATTATGTTACATAGTTTTCATATACACTATCTGATCAACATTATCCGGACACCCGTATGTAATACGGATTTGCTATTTATATGTCACGAGAGGCGCATCTGCCGTTTACACATTGAAGCGCTAATTTTTTTTGTTATTTGTGTTCTGCCTTACGCCAGGACTTGTCATGCGGGAAGCCTCGTCAAACAGGTCCATCGCATGAGCGTCTAGGGAAGTGTTTCCAGTGGTGGTTTCCCGTTGCCTTCGACTGGTGGTGATGAAAGTATAATGAGGACAACACAACACCCAGTCCCTGAGCGGAGAAAATCTCCGACCCAGGCGGGTATCGAACCCGGGTCCCTTGGCGTGACAGACCGCCGCGCTGACCACTCAGCTATCGGGGCGGACTGAAGCGCTAAAGAAACTGCTATAAGCATGCGTATTCAAATACATAGATATGTAAACAGGCAGAATACGGCGCTGCGGTCGGCAACGCCAAATACGACAACAAGTGTCTGGTGCAGTTTTTAGATCGACTACTACCGCTGCAATGGCAGGTTATCAAGAGTTAAGTGAGTTAGAACGTGGTGTTATAGTCGGAGCACGAGCGATGGGACACAGCGTTTCCGAGGTAGCGATGAAGTGGCGTTTTTCCCGTACGACCAAAAAAGGGTTAAAATGTGTGTGAAATCTTATGGGACTTAACTGCTAAGGTCATCAGTCCCTAAGCTTACACACTACTTAACCTAAATTATCCTAAGGACAAACACACACATCCACGCCCGAGGAAGGACTCGAACCTTCGCCGGGACCAGCCGCACAGTCCATGACTGCAGCGCCCTAGACCGCTCGGCTAATCCCGCGAGGCCCGTACGACCATTTCACGAGTGCACCGTGAACATCGGGATCCGGTATCCGACATCTCTGCGGCCGGAAAAAGTACCCTTGATGACTGCACGACACAAAGCTTTACGTCTCGCCTGGGCCCGTCAACACCGACATTGTACTGTTGATGACTGGAAACAAGACGAGTCTCCTTTCAGACTGTATCGAGCGGATGGAAGTGTACGGTTGGAGACAACCTCATGAGTCCATGGACCCTGCCTGTCAGCACTGCACTACTCAAACTGGTGGAGGCTCTGTAATGGTGTGGCGTCTGTGCAGTTGGAGTGATAGGGGACCCCTAATACGTCTAGATACGACTCTTGACAGGTGAGATGTACGTAAGCATCCTGTCTCATTACATGCATCCATTCACGTCCATCGTGCATTCGTACGGAATTGGATAATTTCAGCAGGACAATGCGACACCCCCCCTCGTCCAGAATCGCTACAGAGTGGCTCTAGGAACACTCTTCTGAGTTTAAACACTTACGCTGGCCACCAAACTCCCCAGACATTAACATTACTGAGCATATCTGAGGTGCCTTGGAGCGTGCTGTTGAGGAGAGATCTCCGCCCCGTCGTCCGAATTTATGGGCAGCCTTGCAGGACTCATGGTGTCAGTCCCCCCCAGCACTACTTCAGATATTAGTCGAGTCCGTGCCACGTCGTGTTGCGGGACTTCTGCGTGCTCGAGGGGACCCGTAACGATATTAGGCAGGTATACGAGTTTCTTGGCTCTTCAGTGTAAAAGGAGGCGGGGAGTATCCTGCTGTCGGTAGTATAACGGTATAAAGAATCACTCAGGAGAGCGCAGTGGACTGGTCATTGGATGTCATCTCAGTAAGAAATACTGCAGGAACATTTTAAGCGTTCTAGAGCTGCCGAAGTCGACTTTTGGTGATGTTAGTGTGAAGTGGAAACACGAAGGAACAATCACAACTACACCTAGACCAGGCACGCGCCGTATACTGACGGACACGGACCGTAGACCATTACGGAAACTGGTGTAAAAAGTCGCATGATATCAGCGGGAGGCATCACTCGTGGGCTTCAGTGTGGTATCAGCAGTCAAAGAAGCACAATGACTGTTCGTTAAAAGGGTTGGGGTACAATGAACGAGCAGCTACTCATAACCCGTACAATTCGGTACTCAGTGCTAAGCGACGAAGTGGTGTAAAAAGAGTAACGCCACCGAACAGTGGGTGATTGGAAATGAGTGTTTTGGAGTGATGAATCACGCTATAGCGTGTGGCAATCAGATGGAACGGTGGGAGTTTGGGAATGTCTGGAGAGCGTTACCGGCCATCATGTATAGCGTTAACAGTGAACTATGAAGGAGGTGGTGTTGCGGTATGGAGGTGTTTCTCGAGGTTAAGGATGGTCCCCGCACTACTCTAAACGCGGAAGGATTTGAACACATTTTACAGCAGTGTGCCGGCCATAGTGGCCGAGCGGTTCTAGGCGCTTAAGTCCGGAACCGCGCTGCTTTTACGGTCGCAGGTTCGAATCCTGCCTCGGGCATGCATGTGTGTGATGTCCTTAGGTTAGTTAGGTTTAAGTAGTTCCAAGTCTAGGGGACTGATGACCTCAGAAGTTAAGTCCCATAGTGCTTAGAGCCATTTGAACAGCACTGTGTCCTGCGTATTATAGAGGAGCAGTTCGGAGACGATGACTGTACCAGCATAAAAATGGACCGCGTCATAAAGTAGCACCTCTGAAGCATTGGTTTCAAAGACAATAACATTCCTAAAATCGACCGATCGACCGACCTGCCCAGAGTCCCCATGTGAACATAGTGGAACACCTTTGGAAAGAATCAGAACGTCAGAATGTCCACTAATACGTATGTGGATACAATTTGATCAGAGAGAGTACTTGCGAGCGCTTAGACCGAATTTCGGTACGCAGTAAGTGGGGTGGAATCCGTCAGGGTGGTCATGTCCGTAAAAAATCGTGTCAGATGCGTGCACCATACCCAGGTAGTTTGCATTTAGTATTTGAGAATGGCAGGACTTAGTAACTTTCAGCACACTTTACACATAATTTCGGACCTTTATAAAACTTTTTCTTGGTGACATCCCCCTCGATGTCTGTGGTATCGATAGCTATGATGCTACGGCGTAGGTGTAAGTTTGTAGGTTGGCACTACGACACCGACACCGACGACAGCGCCCTCTAGCCGGCGCTGTGCAGCTCTACGAGTGCCGCTCCAGATTCTGCCCATTGATTCCGAGTAGACGATCAAGCAACATTGTTCCTATTTCATAGTGGGCGAGCCACTACAGACTTTGCCTTTGTAACTTCTAGCCGATGTTAGATTTGATTGTTGTGCAGCTTCGCACCTACGTGCTCCTCTCAGCCAAAGTTAAGTTGCAATTTATGTAATCACATTCTTCCTACAGAAAAGGTGCTTTCAATTTACATGCAGTACCGAAGCATTTCACCTTTTCCTGCTCCTACCCATTTCCTACATTCAGCCTATCCTTCAGTTTACAGGGGCAGACCCACGCGCCGCCTTCCAGGCGGGATACAAAAATGTCCTTAAAGGAAAAATGTTCATCGCTTACTACAATTTCTCAGTTCATGCAGTAAAGCTTCAGCATCACGCACAACGTTTTAATTTTTTACTTCTTTGCAACTATATCGGCAGCTCATTTTTCAGACAATATCCACAGGTACCACTGAATGTAGCTACAAAATTACATCATTGTACGACACAGAATGCAGGAGGTACGATGTCGTAAACATTGAGATTGATGAAACCTTACCAGTTTTGTAAATGGGAATTCCGTTTTGTAAAGAATCGGAGGTGAGGGCTACTTCTTCTCACTAAAAGCCGAAAACAGTTTTCGGATCGGTTTTGTTATGACCGCCTTAAAATAGCTCGCCTGGAGAACTGTACGTATAGGATGTTCTAACATGTAGAAATGTCGCAGTATCTGGACAAGTCACAACTGGAAAACGTCCACCACAGCCAAACATGGTGAGTGTTTATGGTCAGAAGTCTCGATAATTATGCGAAGCCTTGTCTTCCTAAGATGTACGCTGTGTACCTTTCAGACCTCCTGAATTTCAAATGATCGCAGAAAGGAAAGTTGTGTCGTAGCCGGACACTAAACTAGGCAGGTCACCACGATACCTGTGGAACGAAGACCGACTCTAAGCCGATAGCCAAAAACGCAATAGAAAGCGACCGTTACGACTACGATAAACGTGAGACCGAATCAGTACGATGAACGAAGACCAGAATAATCTTGCACAACATCAAGCTCCAACAAGCTTACAACATCAAAATAAAAACAGAGAAATTCTGGCCATCACGTAGAGGTACCGACATTCTATCCGTGTACCGACCGTGAATGGATCAGTCAGTGAGGGGGTGGGGGGGGGGGTGGGAAGCTGACGGGAGGGGAAAATACTGGTACCCTCCACCGCACACAGTGGCTTTCGCAGTACTCGTGTACGTGTAACCGGTTACAGTCTTATTCCGGAACACGCTTCTAAACAAGAATGGCTCACACCCCATTTTACACAAACGTTTCAAACTGCTACATACATAGTCTGACAAGATTAATGAAACGCCGAGAAAGTAAGGAGGAAACGAAATGAAACGAAACGGGCTGAGAGTTATGTGATGTTCTGGAATCAGCTTCAAATGGTTCTCTACATTTACTCAGTAGCGTTCTTCGAAAAGTACGTCGCTTTCCCTCCAGCGATTCCCATCTGATTTCCCGAAGCATCTCCGTAATACTTCTGTGTTTTTCGACCCTACCGGTAACAGCACCCCGCCTCGGGATTCCTTCGATGTCTTCCTTTAATCAGACCTGGTGAGCAACCCAAACACTCGGACAGTACTCAAGAATGGGTCACACCAGTGTTCTATATGCGGTCTACTTCACAGACGAACCACACTTTCGTATAGTTCTTCCAGTAAACTGGTGTCAACCATTCGCCTTCCCCACCACAATCCTAACATGCTCGCTCCATTTCACACCACTTTGCAACATTACGCTGAGATTTTCAGTCGATCTGACTGTGTCAAGTAGCACACTATTAACGCAGTATTCGAACATTACGGGATAATTTTTACTGCTCGTCTGTATTTGCTTCCATTTTTCTACGTTTAGAGCAATCTGCCATTCATCATACCAAACAGAAATTTTATGCAAGTCGTCTTGTATCCACCTACAGTCACTCAACGACTTAACCGTACACCGCAGGACAGCCAGCAAACAACCGTTAATTGCTGTTCTTCCTGTCCGCCATATCATTTATGTACCGGGTGATCAAAAAGTCAGTATACATTTGAAAACAAAATAAATCACGGAATAATGTAGATAGAGAGGTACAAATTGACACACATGCTTAGAGTGACATGGGGTTTTATTAGAACCGGAAAAATACAAACGTTCAAAAAATTTCCGGCAGATGGCGCTTCATCTGATCAGAATAGCAATAATTAGCATAACAAAGTAAGACAAAGCAAAGATGATGTTCTTTACAGTAAATGCTCAATGTGTCCACCATCATTCCTCAACAATAGCTGTAGTCGAGGAATAATGTTGTGAACAGCACTGTAAAGCATGTCCGGAGTTATGGTGAGACATTGGCGTCAGATGTTGTCTTTCAGCATCCCTAGAGATGTCGGCCGATCACGATACACTTGCGACTTCAGGTAATCGCAAAGCCAATAATCGCACGGACTGAGGTCTGGGGACCTGGGAGGCCAAGGATGACGAAAGTGGCGGCAAGAGATCTTTCACGCGTCTAGCAAAATATGGGGTGGAGCGCCATCCTGCATAAACATCGTACGTTCCAGCAGGTGTTTATCAGCCAGGCTGGGGATGATGCGATTCTGTAACACATCGGCGTACCTCTCACCCGTCACGGTAGCAGTTTTGCTGTCCAGCGCCATCTGTCGGACATTTTGTGAACTTTTTTTTTGTTCTAATAAAACCCCATGTCATTCGAAGCATGTGTGTCAATTTTTACCTCTCTATCTACGTTATTCCGTGTTTATTAAGTTTTCAAATTTATACTGACTTTTTGATCACCCTGTATACAGAGAACAACAGCGGTCCTATCACACTTCTCTGGGACACTCCTGATGATACTCTTGTCTCTCATCTCCACTCACCGTCGAGGACAATGGGCTGGATACTGTTACTTATATGGAGCCGAGCGACCGCTACGGTCGCAGTTTCGAATCCTGCCTCGGGCATGGATGTGTGTGATGTCCTTAGGTTAGTTAGGTTTAGGTAGTTCTAAGTTCTAGGGGACTGATGAACTCAGCAGTTAATTCGCATAGTGCTCAGAGCCATTCGAACCATTTTTGAACTGTAACTTAAGCAGTCTTCTAGCGACGCACATATCTGGGAACCAATTCTATACGATCGTGTCTTCGTTACGTTTGCTTTTCGGAAACCTAGCAATATGGAATCTGCTTGTTGCCTTTCATCTACAGTTCACATGATATCATGTGAGAAAAGGGCAAACTGAGTTTCGTTGGAGCGATGCTGTCCAAAACCGTGCTGATTCGTGGACAGAAGCTTTTCGGTCTCAAGGAAATTTATTATATTCTGAGAATATGACCAAGAATCCTGCAGCACACCGATGTTAAGGATATTGGTCTGTAATTTTGCGGGTCCGTTCTTTTACCCTTCTTATATACAGGAGTCACGTGCACTTTCTTCAGTAGCTTAGGCCTTCGCGCTAGGCCAGAGATTCGAGATAAATGCACGGTATGTAATGGGCCAATGCTATTGAGTACTCTTTGTAAAACCGAACTGCTATTCCATCCGAACGTGGCGATTTATTTAGTTTCATTTCTTTCAGTTCTTTCTTTACAGCGGATATGCCTATTACTTTGTCCTCCGTACGGCAGTCTGTGTCATGGTCAGACGACGGTATAATGATTATAAAGAATCCGCCTCGATTGCAAATAGAAACCGGATGTTGACCTAGGTTTCGGCGCGGATAACTACACCTTCTTCGGAACACGCTATCACCGACCCCAGGTAATTGAAAAATGGGTTATTCACCCCCCATATTTTTAGCCTGCTTCTTGCTGTTAGTATTTTGTCTGTGCTGCGTGCATGCATTTTGACTATCCGTGGAATTTGCTATCCCACATATAGAGTTTCAGCCCATCCACGTTCTGTAATTCTATAAAATCGTCCTCGAGCTAGGACATTATATATACACACGCATTAACTTCCTGCGCCTTTGACCCGGTAATCGGATCACTTTCATAAAACATTTTATGCCAATCACATGGAAGAAGACGATTTCTCAATTTGCGCATGCGCGTTCGTTTCTGACATTCTCACAGCTTAGCTGCCCGCGCCACCTCAGTTTACGTGAGAGCCCGCGGCCCACAGAACGTTGACTGGGGTGAGGAAGCACGCTTCTGACGTTTGAGCTAAGTACAGCTGTTGACATGGTACACACTTACCGTTTATTTTACATTTTATGCGAGTCTTTTGCCCTTTTTGGCGTACTGTATTAATGTTTGTAGCTTTAGCGTGCTCCGAAGAAGGCGTGGTTATCCGTGCCGAAACCTAGGTCAACATCCGGTTTCTATTTGCAATCGAGGCGGATTCTTTATAATCATTTAATTATTCACGATTGCTGACGCGCTGCAATGTTAAAAGTTCTCCAGACGACAGTACGTTTGTACGATTTAACGATTTCTTAAACGCAAAATTTAAAACTTCAACTTTCCTTTTGTTATCTTCTACTGTCACACCAGACTCGTCAACGAGTAACCGGGTACAAGCTTTCGACCCGCTTAGCGATGCTATGTGGGACAAGAATTTTGTCGGGATCTCGGCTGGGGCCTTCGTTACGGTATCATGGAGGTAACTGTTTATGCTTTGCGCATCGATCTTTTTACATATGTACGAATCACTACTAAATTTTGCCGGTCGTCATTCGCGCATTCTCTTTTGAACTGAGAGTGAAACAGGATTTGTTTTCTCAGAATATTCCGAATTTTGTAATTACAGCATGGTGGGTCTTTTACGGCCTTAATCCAATCCAGTCTATTTAAACTTTGCCCATAATTCCTCTACGTCCATCATACTGGAACTAAACGATGTCCATTCATACTAAAAGTGTGATTCTAACATCTGCTTATCTGCTCTTACTAGCAGAAATACTCACCTAGCCTTCTTCATTGATTTATTAACTTTAGTAACCGCCGTAGCTACGATCACATCACGATTAATAATCCTTGTCTCTATACTGAAACCGTTGATAACGTCGAACCTGTTTATAGCTATTAGGTGTAAAATATTTCTATTGTGTATGGGCTGTCGAACTAGTTGTTCAAGATAACTTTCGGAGGGCGTGTTAAAAAGTACTTCTCAAGACTACCTGACAGTACCTTTGCTGTTCCAGTATGCACTCGGAGGGTTGTACTCCTACTGTATACTCCAAACGCAGCTGTTTGTGTTGTAACACTGACGCCAGCCTACGCATGGGACAGTAATTTCCTGGTCTGGCTGTTGCTACTGTCCGATCAGTGGTGCTGGATGGCACAGAACGTTGCTGTTAGTCCATTCTTTTGGCAGGCGCAAATGTGAAGCGATTACGTTGTTCTTTGTGCACAGTTAGGTGATCCTTCCTTCTAGTGATTAGACGTGGAACCTTGAGGACAATGATGCCCGTTCTCACATTCCCATGCAGTCCAATAAATGGCAACTCAAATCCGAATGAGTCACAAACGTGTATATGCACGATTCGACCAGCCAGTGAAATGGACCCCCACAATGAGGCCCCTTTCAGACTGCGTCAGGTGGTGACGACGGTGTGTCACACGAATACGCGGTATCTCCGTGTCGTTTACAGCGATAACTAACCATCCGACGCTGTTCACGTCCCTTATAACCACTACCAGGCCTGGTAACTACACTAAGCACGAACAACACTAATGCGCTCTGGTAGCCGTTGCGAGTGTCTCAAACAATTGCTACTCTAATCATTCACATACCCGCAAATGGTGTGTGCATGTTTGAAGTTACATGGATATCTGACCATGTCTTCTGAGTGCTTCATTTTTCTGTCAGGCAATGTAGATGCTTGCCAGGTCTGTGGATGTGTCGCAAGTTGGTCGCTTTTGTCCCTGATCCCCGCCCCCTGTTCTCATCAGTACACTCAGCGTGTGATTCTCGCCTCTGGGAGTTCGTCAGTACCCAGAGCTGCTTAGTAAGCATGGGGAGAACTCAACTCGTGCTTGAGTCTGTCTCCGCGCATCATACTGCGTGCATCTATCGTAGCCGCAGAAACCTTTTACTGTTCTCTTAAGTTTGCAGTGAGATCATGTAATAATCTACACATCTATATACATATTTCGCAAGGTACTGAACACGCATTGCATTGTGTACTTTGAACTACTATTACTACTCCTGTTCCACTTGCACATGAAAGCTCCTTCGTCGACTTGAGTGTTCCTCATCTACTCCAGGTACCGTTAACTGTGGCTCTGAAGGAATCAGATGTGGATGTTTCTGGTGTGAATGGATCAGCCGTCATTGTCTGACGTTCATCAGGGTACGCCCGATTGCTACTTAACAATAATAAACAACCGTTCGCTCGACGAAAGATCCGTACTCGAAGACTGGAAAGTTGCACAGGTCACACCAATATTCAAGAAAAGTAGTAGGAGTAATCCACTAAATTACAGGCCCATATCGTTAACGTCGATATGCAGCAGGATATTGGAACATATATTGTTTTCGAACATTATGAATTACTCGTACCTCGAAGAAAACAGTCTATTGACACACAGTCAACGTGGGTTTAGAAAACATCGTTCCTGTGAAACACAACTATCTCTTTATTCACATGAAATTTTCAGTGGTATTGACGAGGGATTTCAGATCGATTCAGTATTTCTGGATTTCCGGAAGGCTTGTGACACTGTACCACACAAGCGGCTCGTAGTGAAATTGCGTGCTTAGGGAACATCGTCTCAGTTATGTAACTGGATTTGTGATTTCCTGTCAGAGAGGTCACAGTTCGTAGTAATTGACGGAAAGTCATCGAGTAAAACAGAAGATATTTCAGGCGTTCCCCAAGGCAGTGTTATAGCCCCTTTGCTGTTCCTTATCTATATAAACGATTTGGGAGACAATTTGACCAGCCCTCTTCGGTTGTTTGCAGATGACGCTGTCGTTTATCGACTACTAAAGTCATCAGAAGATCAAAACAAACTGCAAAACGATTCAGAAAAGATATCTGAATGGTGCGAAAAGTGGCAGTTGACCCTAAATAACGAAAAGTGTGAGGTCATCCACATGAGTGGTAAAAGGAACTCGTTAAACTTCGGTTACACGATAAATCCGTCTAATCTAAAAGCCGTAAATTCAACTAAATACATAGGTATTACAATTACGAACAACTTAAATTGGAAGGAACACACAGAGAATGTAGTGGGGAAGGCTAACCAAAGACTGCGTTTTACTGGCAGGACACTCAGAAAATGTAACAGACCAACTAAGGAGACAGCCTACACTGCGCTTGTCCGTCCTCTTTTAGAATACTGCTGCGCGGTGTGGGATCCTTAGCAGATAGGACTGACAGAGTACATCGAAAAAGTTCAAAGAAAGGCAGCACGTTTTGTATTATCGCGAAATATGGCAGAGAGTGTCACAGAAATGATACAGGATTTGGGCTGGAAATCACTACAAGAAAGGCGTTTTTCTTTGCGACGGAATCTTCTCACGAAATTCCAATCACCATCTATCTCCTCCGAATGCGAAAATATTTTGTTGACACGGACCTACATAGGGAGGAACGATCACCACAATAAAATAAGGGAAATCAGAGCTCGTACGGAAAGATATAGGTGTTCATTCTTTCCGCGCGCTATACGAGATTGGAATAATAGAGAATTGTGAAGGTGGTTCGATGAACCCTCTGCCAGGCAATTAAATGTGATTTGCAGAGTGAGGTCATCCACACGAAGTAGATGCTTTCGTTGTCCTGATCACAATCCATCGCATGTCCTGTTTGGTATGATTCAACACATGCCAAATAGGTGGACATAGCTCTCAATGGGACCTGCAGAATCATAACAGGTTGTACAATTGAAGACAAGTTTGTAAACAGGTTGCTGTAAACAGGTTACTTGAAGTCTACTTCAATCGAATGGCCTTACCACCTCGCAGGAATAGCACCACCTGCTGTTCGAAGAGAGACATCTGCGAATGAGGAAAGAAAGACAGTGGAGCAGAAGGGAACATATCCTCTATATGGGCACGAACCGTGCCCGCAACGACTGAAGTATGGGAAGAGTTCCTTAGAACATTGACGGCCCTTGGAGCCCCTGCTGGAGAAACTAGGTTGAAAATATGGAGGGCTACAATCTTCCTTCCCCGTGGCTGGAAAAGAGTTCCAGAAACTTCACCTCCTGTCTATGGTGAGAAATGTACGACTTGCAAGACCTTGAAGAGACTGAGACCTGGAGATGGGAGAAAAAAGAATTTGATAAGATGGGGCTTCACTCATTAAGACGATATTCATTATGACTGTGGAGAAGGTCAGGTAGTTCCATAGGCTTCAATTCTGTGTCCGGCCTCCTACGGAGAAGATGAACTTTATCAACTAACAGAAAATGGATTAGATGTGGCCAAGTTTTGGGCAATGGTAATATGATAATAACTTTGTATAACATGTATGTTTCTGATGCGATAATAAATAAATAATCCCAGTTACCCAATCGGGTACCGGCGACCTACTGTTTCACGTGGAATCAGAACCACGTGTCGTTCCTGGCGACACTCGTCACATCAGAAAACTAAACGCTCTATGAAAGGCACACTGAAAACTTCCGTGATTCGACCCGCAACTACTCGGTTTCCAGGCACGCGCTTTGCCGCTAGACCACCAAGACCAACACAGAGAACAGTGGGCTTAAGGGAGCCAGGGTTAGAACTGCCCGCAATAATAGTACAAGTTGGAATATCCGGCTTGCAAATGAGTGCGTAGTTCGGCGGTTTATACATTTCTGGTTGTGAAGACATAGACTGCGAAAACATCGGCGAGTATTCTAAATAACGATGACTATAAACCGGAATTCGAGCAGCTAAGTGGCGTGGGTGTGAAGAACAAAGTGTGTTTCGTAGAGGAAAAAAGGGAAGAGGATAGAGGAATCCGTTATGACACACACCGAGGCACTGAAATGCGTTTGTGTTGTTAGAGTGTGCAGGGCAAAATTCGCTTGATTATGCCGGTGTTTTGGCTCTTCTCAGTAAAAAGTACATGGAAACGGGAAACAAAAAAAAAAAAAAAAAAATAGATTATTTCACGGGAGTGAAATGAAAGCATGGTGATAAGAAACACAGTGTCTTATGGGTGTAATTTGCAAACAAATTATCATTTTCCGGTTATTAAAGCGTAGGTAATGCAATCGGCTTTCAAATGAGGCATGTAGCATGTTTAGTAAATACGATAAATAGCAGATTCCGGTGAAGATATCTGTATTTCGTGTTATCTCTAGTTTTTTAATCTCAGCGCTGGGGTCCGCTGTAACCCGGACAGCCGGCAGCTTTCTGTGCTACGTTGTGAGCCGCTGCGCCATGTAGCCGCGCAAAAATTTGATTCGATTGTTTTGATTAACAGCTGTACCGAATGTGAGAAAACCGGAATGCAAAATAAAGTCCCGCCTCCGCACCGGCAACGTTCACGCGATCTGGATTTTCAGTGTGAAAAACCTGTCTGACCTTGGATGAGCACTGGATGACCCGTATTACTGAGCGACTAAAACGCTCCCACTTGCAGGTTTCCCACCCAACGGCTTCCGGGGGAACAAAAGAGTAGATTTCAAGTACCCCATATAATTATTTACCAAATTTGAAAAACTGTCAAAACCTACACATTAAGAAGTATAATCAGTGCATATCCCTTACGGCAGCATAACTCAGACGGGTATATTACCGAAACTGTATTTATCCAGTATTTGAGAATGAGTCTACTTACCTATTCCCAAAAATCTTATACATACACTACTGGCCATTAAAATTGCTACACCAAGAAGAAATGCAGATGATAAACGGGTATTCATTGGACAAATATATTATACTAGAACTGACTTGTGATATCATTTTCACGCAATTTGGGTGCACAGATCCTGAGAAATCAGTACCCAGAACACCCACCTCTAGCCGTAATAACGGCCTTGATACGTCTGAGCATTGAGTCAAACAGAGCTTGGATAGCGTTTACGGGTACAGCTGCCCATGCGGCTTCAACACGATACCACAGCTCATCAAGAGTAGTGACTGGCGTATTGTGACGAGCCAGTTGCTCGGCCACCATCGACCAGACGTTTTCAATTGGTTAGAGATCTGGAGAATGTGCTGGCCAAGGCAGCAGTCGAACATTTTCTGTATACAGAAAGTCCCGTACATGACCTGCAACATGCGGTCGTGCATTGTACTGCTGAAATGTAGGGTTTCGCAGGGATCGAATGAAGGGTAGAGCCACGGGTCGTAACACATCTGAAATGTAACGTCCACTGTTCAAAGTGCCGTCAATGCGAACAAGAGGTGAACGAGACGTGTAACCAATGGCACCCCATAACATCACGCCGGGTGATACGCCAGTATGGCGTTGACGAATACACGATTCCAATGTGCGTTCACCGCGATGTCGCCAAACACGGATGCGACCATCATGATGCTGTAAACAGAACCTGGCTTCATCCGAAAAAATGACGTTTTGCCATTCGTGCACCTACGTTCGTCGTTAGGTACACCATCGCAGGCGCTCCTGTCTGTGATGCAGCGTCAAGGGTAGCCGCAGCCATGGTCTAAGAGCTGATAGTCCATGCTGCTGCAAATGTCGTCTAACTGTTCGTGTAGATGGTTGTTGTCTTGCAAACGTCTCCATCTGTTGACTCAGGGATCGAGACGTGGCTGCACGATCCGTTAAGCCATGCGGATAAGATGCCTGTCATCTCGACTGCTAGTGATACGAGGCCTTTGGGATCCAGCACGGCGTTCCGTATTACCCTCCTGAACCCACCGATTTTATATTCTGCTAACCGTCATTGGATCTCGACCAACGCGAGCAGCAATGTCGCGATGCGATAAACCGCAATCGCGACAGGTTACCATCCGACCTTTATCAAAGTCGGAAACGTGATGGTTCGCATTTCTCCTCCTTACACGAGGCATCACAACAACGTTTCACCAGGCATCGCCGGTCAACTGCTGTTTGTGTATGAGAAATCGGTTGGAATCTTTCCTCATGTCAGCACGTTGTAGGTGTCGCCACCGGCGCCAACCTTGTGTTAATGCTCTGGAAAGCTAATCATTTGCATATCACAGCATCTTCTTCCTGTCGGTTAAATTTCGCGTCTGTAGCACGTCATCTTCGTGGTGTAGAAATTTTAATGGCTAGAAGCGTATTTTCAAACCTATTCGCAACTTTTTCTCACTAAAAACTCGAACAAAACAATGAAAGTAGAAAGGTTTATGGTTTACTATGGTCACACAGTTTAACTTCAGCATCACGCATGACGTTTTCATTTACTACCTTGTACTACTAATTCTATTCGCATTACACCAGGAGACAGCATCCACATATACCACTGAATGTAGTTTGTGTTGCGCCAGAATATTTTTATTGGAGGGTCACGGTTTCTCTGTTCGCCTTCTCTTATTATGTATTACAATTGAGTTTAATTTTTTTATAGATTGTGTTTATTGTGTTATATGATTATGTTGTACTAATGTTTGTATGCAAACCATAGTTGCAGATGTACATTCAGTAATCGGGGCGCCCTTCACAGTGTGAAACTGCCTTCTCCTTGCCAAGTAGCCGGGGCGACGTCAGAGAGCAGTGCATGTGAGACCAATGCTACACGACCGAGCGAGGTGGCGCAGTGGTTAGACACTGGACTCGCATTCGGGAGGACGACGGTTCAATCCCGCGTCCGACCATCCTGATTTAGGTTTTCCGTGATTTCCCTACAATCGCTCCAGGCAAATGCCGGGATGGTTCCTTTCAAAGGGCACGGCCGACTTCCTTCCCCGTCCTTCCCTAATCCGATGAGACCGATGACCTCGCTGTTTGGTCTCCTTCCCCAAAAACCAACCAACCAACCAATGCTACACCACAACTCAACTGAATGGAACTGAATGGGAGCAGGCGGTGTGATTGATGTTCGTAAGGTCATTGGCAATGATCGATATCTTGCAGACGGCGGCTAAAGACGCGTGGACAATTCTGGGAGGTTAGACGTAGAAAACATTAAGCTTGTGTTAATTTTATTCAGAATCTTACGTTTCAGTGTCGAACGCCGATGGTTTTGAATGAGGAAGGCAATATTAAATTTTCTGTTAAACTTCATGGTACTGTAACACAGGCGGTTACATAATTCTTGTTGTCTAGGATGGGAGATATGCTCGGAGAGCTGTAAGCCAAGTGAGTGACGTACAGTTTATCATTTGGATCACTGATACAGAGAATAGCTGCACTGAGTACTAGCTGAGTTCTCATCAGCACTGGAAACTCCTATAAAGGTACTGTTTCTGAAAGTTGCATCTAAAAAAATACCAGTAAATGTTTAAAAAAGCAAAAAAAGAGAAAAGTGAACGCCAAATGCAATTTTGAGTTCTGATTTTCATTTATTTCTGTATTAAAAGAGAACTACCGACTTTACTGTAAATATCCACTTAGTAAGTCATGATATGACATGTTCATAATCCTAATTGTAGTACTTGAACGAGTAATTCAAGAAGTAAGGGTTCTTATATTGAATTATACGAGAGTTGGTTTCTGTTATCGAACTGATATAGAGCTAATTCGTCTAAAATATATTGGTACGCCATTGAGAAGAAACGAAATCTGAATTCATTAAGTCTAAAAAGAAATAAGAGCAACTCAATGATATTAAAGCGTAATGATTAACATCTGAAAGTCTTACAGTACATTGATAGTTTACATTTTGTTAAATACGGTTCAAATGGCTCTGAGCACTATGTGACTTAACTTCTGAGGTCATCAGTCGCCTAGAACTTAGAACTAATTAAACCTAACTAACCTAAGGACATCACACACATCCATGCCCGAGGCAGGATTCGAACCTGCGACGTAGCGGTCGCTCGGTTCCAGACTGTAGCGCCTAGAACCGCACGGCCACTCCGGCCGACTTTGTTAAATAACTTGATCTTTAAAAGAAAAAGTATTCATGAGTTTATGTCACTTCAGTGTGTATGTATGTATTGAACAGGGAACCTGGAAATGACGGAGATGCGTCATCCCCGCCGTGGCCCTCAGTGGTTCACAACCCCACAACAGGCTAAAGCAGTCCACTCACCCCACCGCCGCCCCACACCGAACCCAGGGTTATTGTGCGGTTCGGCCCCCAGTAGACCCCCCCCCCTCTCGGGAACGTCTCTTTCCAGACGAATGTAAAATCCCAATGTAGGCGTGGTTGAGTAATTATGGTGTACGCGAACGTGGAGACAGTGTTTGCGCAGCAACCACCGACATATTGTAACTGAGGCGGAACAAGGGGAATCAGCCCGCATTCGCCGAGGCAGATGGAAAACCGCCTTAAAAACCATCCACAGGCTGGCCGGCACACCGGACCTCGGCACTAATCCGCCGGGCGGATTCGTGAGGGGTACCGGCACACCTTGCCGCTCGGGAAGCAGCGCGCCAGACCGCGCGGCTAGCCGGGCGGGCTACTTCAGTATGTTCGTAATATCTCGGAATAAACTGTTGCGGGATGGTTACCTCTGGTGTTGTCAGGAGTTTGTGAAATAATAAAACCAGTCAATCGATGTACCAACGCGATTTAAGTATCAGAAACGCAAATGGGTAAACTTGAAACTCACATTAAAGAAAACATTTGCATACGATCTTAACGTATTTACGTCAATACGCTGTAGTTACTACAACAGTGATATTTCGATTGAGTGTTACGCCATTGCGTGCGATTTGATTTACAGAGCGTAAGTGCGAGAAATAACGTCTAGCGAAAACAACAAATTATAGCTTATTTCATGACTGGTTTAGAACATGAATTATTAAAAGGTTATAACTTACTAATTAATTCCAAATTTTGTCTTGAATTCATACAGCACATTGGCTGAATGAAAATAGAACTCTAATAGATTAGACACAGAATCCTATCCTGATTTAGACAGATGTCAAGTGAGTTCCTGTCTATTTGTCCTAGACAATTTATGTCTTTAAGACTTAGACGTAACTATTGAAGTACTGACAAGCGTTTCTAGTCCGTAATTATCTGGCTGTGTTTGCACGTTCTAAATACAATTATAGTACTTATATAGACGTTCACACTGTATTCATACTTGCATACTGCTCTGAACAATTGGTACTTACTGTTTTTATGAAAGTTCTGAGTACCGAATTTTGGATGCTTTTGAGATATTCTTTACGAAGTCAGTAGAGCCACGCACGGAACAGTTCATTATATGTGTCGAAGTAAACAAAAACAAAAGCAGTCTGTTGCAGTGTCAGGAAGAGTGGTGTCCAGGCCTTACACCCGGCAGTCTGTCGTAAACACTGCTGAGCAGAGTTGTCTGACTTGGTGGGTGAATTAAAAATTACTCTTAGCTAGAGACATTACTGGAGATTTTAAGAATTCTGTCATTGTAGATACTATGAATTCCTGATCTGCATCATTACAACCAGAAAAATTATATGACTGTGCGCCACATGTTGCAAGAGTTATGACTTCGTAAACGTTTGTAAAGTATTAGACGTTTGACGCTGTTGTATGCATGTGAGGTCGATTGTTTAAGGAATCGGGCGTTTGGGCGGGGCGGCTTGCTGGTGAAATAATGAAAAATATTCTTCATTTGCGTGGTCATAGCACGCGTAGTTTTTTTACAATTATTAAAGTTATTTAAAATCGGCCTTTGCTGCTACTAAAAATGCGTTTTTACATTACCTTTCGCGTTTCGTTTTGTTGGGTTCACACTTCGTAGATGGCGTGAAATAAACCACATTTACAATTTTCGTTTTCTCTCTAGAGATAAAAACAGTTAGTTACAAAAGGTATTGGGGTGTTATTTTTTAGTAAAGGCAGTTTCTGTTCAAGTGCAAGTGCATGTGCAAGTGTCGTCCACCAGCACATTTTCCAGGTACTCGTGCGTGCAGCACTGGGTGAAGTGAAAAACAAAACTAACGAATTAGTAAACTAACGATTTAGCTGACAACTCTACACACGGAATACACGCAAACACACGTTTAGCCAGCAGTACGTAAATAAACTGTACTGGCTGCTATTTTGGTCGCACTCCAGACCAAGAAATTATGCGTAATGCTGAAAATCAACGTGGGAGTAGGGCAAAAACATCAGCGCCAAACGCAGGAATACCTGACAGTTCCTGTTGATAGCGGACAGCAGAAATCCAATGCCGTAAGCAAAATGTCACACTTGAATATCTTTTGTAACGCGTTGTTTTTAGTTCTAGAAAGCAAGTCAAAATTATAAATAAGTTTGATTCCTGACCACTGACAAGTTTTATCAGTGAACCGAAAGGAGTAACACACATATGCAATTTTAATAGTTTCGAAGGTGGATTTTAAACACCTTCAAAGTTAGAGTGACCATTACTTCACGCTCCAGCAGAGTACTGTGCTCCACTATGGAAAATAGTTCACATGCATACAAAGTTGATGTTACACTAATTAGTGACACTAATAAACCAACAGCATTTCTATGGCTGCCTATATTATGTAACATCGCACCATCATCAGAAAAGCAGCAGCTGTAAGAGACTTCGAAAAACGTAAAAAATGGCTCTGAGCACTATGGGACTTAACATCTATGGTCATCAGTCCCCTAGAACTCTACTTGAACCTAACTAACCTACGGACAGCACACAACACCCAGTCATCACGAGGCAGAGAAAATCCCCGACCCCGCCGGGAATCGAACCCGGGAAACCGGGCGCGGGAAGCGAGAACGCTACCGCACGACCACGAGCTGCGGACTCGAAAAACGTACAAGTCAATTCTGTAGAATCAGCTACAGAATACACCTGCCATTAGAATTACATACAGCAAACCAACACGAGCAACGCAAGATGTGTCTTTTGTATATGATGTACGTCCAGAATGGAAAGGGATTTGGCAGATGTTTCCTTCTTCAAATTTTCGCGTTATTACTGACCCTAATATACGTGTGAATGTATTTGGTCTTTTCTGGAAACTATGGGCAGGTCCGAATCCACACCGTATGGATCGTGGAAGGTGTGGTGTCTGTCTATATGAATGGGCGTTCGATGATGCCCCAGCGTGCGAGTTGGGCAAACTACGCAGCACCTGATTCAAGAGTGGTTACTGACGAAATTTCCTGGTGGATTCAGTGAATTGCATTTGGGGACACCGGGAAATGTGGAGTGGTTAAGTGATCTCGAAATTGAGCTATGGAACTTTGGTGTGTTTGTTGATGTTACGTGTTATTTTTAAACACATCTGATCATTTATACGTCAAGTCTTTCTATAAGAACGTAAAATGATCATGTAAGGTATAAGAATAATAACAATAACACGAGGGTCACTCCAAAAGAAATGCAAACTATTTCTTTTTAAAATCCATCTTTTATTCTACATGTTTGAAAGTTTTACAGTGTGTAGATACATCCTTTAGGAACAATATTTTCATTTCTCCACATTATTTCCATCCCTCTCAACTGCTTTACGCCATCTTGGAACGAGCGCCAGTATAACCGCACGGTAAAATTCTGGACCAACCTGTTGGAGGCACTGTTTGGCAGCGTGCACAAGGGAGACATCATCTTCAAACCTTGTTCCACGAAGAGAGTCTTTCAGTTTCCCAAAGAGATGATAGTCACATGGAGCCAGGTCAGGACTGTAAGGCGGGTGCTCCAGTGTTGTCCATCCGAGTTTTATGATCGCTTCCACGGTTTTTTGACTGACATGTGGCCGTGCATTGTCGTGCAACAGCAAAACATCCTACTTTTGCCGATGTGGTCGAACACGACTCAGTCGAGCTTGAAGTTTCTTCAGTTTCGTCACATATGAATCAAAATTTATGGCGGTTCCACTTGCCATCATGTCCACAAGAAAGAGTCCTTCGGAATCGAAAAACACCGTAGCCATAACTTTTCCAGCAGAAGGTTTGGTTTTGAATTTTTTTTTTTCTTGAGTGAATTTGCATGATGCCACTCCACTGATTGCCTCTTCGTCTCTGGTGAAAAATGATGGAGCCATGTTTCATCACCTGTGACAATTCTTCCAAGAAATCCATCTCCACCATTCTCGTATGTTCCAAAAGTTCGCTGCATACCGTTTTTCTTGTTTCTTTGTGAGCCACGGGGAACCCACCTGGCACAAACCTTTTTTAACGCCAACACTTCCAGTATTCTGCAAACACTTCCTTCCCCTATCCCAACTTAGCGTGACAATTCGTTCACTGTGATGGGTCTGTCAGCAGTCAAATAAATGGTTCAAATGGTTCTGAGCACTATGGGACTTAACATCTATGGTCATCAGTCCCCTAGAACTTAGAACTACTTAAACCTAACTAACCTAAGGACATCACACAACACCCAGCCATCACGAGGCAGAGAAAATCCCTGACCCCGCCGGGAATCGAACCCGGGAACCCGGGCGTGGGAAGCGAGAACGCTACCGCACGACCACGAGATGCGGGCTGTCAGCAGTCCCAATTCATTAACTCTCTGCACATTGTCTGGAGTGCGTGCAGTACGAGGCCTGCCGCTGCGAGGACAATCTTCAATATTGCCGTGCCCGCTTTCATCACGTAACCTGCTTGTCCACCAACTAACTGTACTGCGATCGACAGCAGCATCTCCATACACCTTTTTCAACCTCTTGTGGATGTTTCCCACTGTCTCGTTTTCACAGCACAGGAATTCTATGACAGCACGTTGCTTTTGACGAACGTCAAGTGTAGCAGCCATCATGAAAACATGATGTGACGGCGCCACTCACGGGAACAAGTTGAACTAAGTTTGAAAACAAGTGGGAAGGATGAATCCACAAACTGTAAAACTTTCACACACGCAGAATGAAAACTGTATTTTTACAAAATTAGTGTGCATTTCTTTTGGAGTGACCCTCGTGATAATACCTTCAATATTAATTACAGTTAGTGATCCTAAACATCACTGTCCACATAGTGGTACCCTCATTGTCCAAGTTACGATTTGACGGACGAATAGGTATTAGGGAGACCGGAAGTACGATGGTATGCTGATGCGGCGTGCAGGCGGTGTCAAGATCAAGACCGACGAGGAAGGCCGCGGCTACGGCCGGTGCGGCCGTGGGAGAGAATAAGTGCCGGCTGGCGGGAGCGGCGAGCAGCGGGGAGAGAAAAATACCAGCAAAACTGGAAGAGCTGGAAAGCGCGCCGCCCGCCACGTGCCCGGGGCGCTGGCTCGTTTCGTAACGGAGGCTGCGCGGCCCACACCTAATGAAGCGCGCACACCTCTAGAAAGCCGGCAGGCAGGCCAGCCGGCCACTTCCGCCACACAGCTCACCGCCAACCAGTGGTGAGTGGCCGATCTGCGGCAGGCTTCAGCGACAGTTACCGTCTCCTTTAAACTGTGCCGCCAGATCTGACAAAATACACTACTGGCCATTAAAATTGCTACACCAAGAAGAAATGCAGATGGTAAACAGGTATTCATTGGACAAATATATTAACTAGAACTGACATGTGATTACATTTTCACGCAATTTGCGTGCATAGATCCTGAGAAATCAGTACCCAGAACAACCACCTCTGGCCGTAATAACGCCCTTGATATGCCTGGGCATTGAAACAGACCTTGGACGGCGTGTACAGGTACAGCTGCCCATGCAGCAGCAACACGATACCACTGTTCACCAACAGCAGTGCCTGGCGTATTGTTACGAGCCGGTTTCTCGGCCATCACTGACCAGACCTTTTCAGTTGGTGAGAGATCTGGACAATATGCTGGCCAGGGCAGCAGTCGAACATTTTCCGTATCCAGAAAGGCCCGTACAGGACCTGCAACATGCGGTCGTGCATTATCCTGCTGAAATGTAGGGATTCGGAGGGATCGAATGAAGGGTAGAGCCACGGGTCGTAACACATCTGAAATGTAATATCCACTGTTCAAAGTACCGTCAATGCGAACAAGAGGTGAACGAGACGTGTAACCAATGGCACCCCATAACATCACGCCGGGTGATACGCCAGTATGGCGATGACAAATACACGCTTCCAATGTGCGTTCACCGCGTCGTCGCCAAACACGGATGCGACCATCATGATGCTGTAAACAGAACCCGGATTCACCCGAAAAAGACGTTTTGCCATTCGTGCACCCAGGTTCGTCGTTGAGTACACCATCGCAGGCGCTCCTGTCCGTGATGCAGCGTCAAGGGTAACCGCAGCCATGGTCTCCGAGCTGACAGTCCATGCTGCTGCAAACGTCGTCGAACTGTTCGTGCAGATGGTTGTTGTCTTGCAAACGTCCCCATCTGTTGACTCAGGGATCGAGACGTGGCTGCACGATCCGTTACAGCCATGCGGATGAGATGCCTGTCATCTCGACTGCTAGTGATACGAGGGTGTCGGGATCCAGCAAGGCGTTCCGTATTACCCTCCTGAACCCACTGATTACATATTCTGCTAACAGTCATTGGATCTCGACCAATGCGAGCAGCAATGTCGTGATACGATAAACCGCAATCGCGATAGGCTACAATCCGACCTTTATCAAAGTCGGAAACGTGATGGTACGCATTTCTCCTCCTTACACGAGGCATCACAACAACGTTTCACCAGGCAACGCCGGTCAGCTGCTGTTTGTGTATGAGAAATCGGTTGGAAACTTTCCTCATGTCAGCACGTTGTAGGTGTCGCCACCAGCGCCAACCTTGTGTGAATGCTATGAAAAGCTAACCATTTGCATATCACAGCATCTTCTTCCTGTCGGTTATATTTCGCGTCTGCAGCACGTCATCATCGTGGTGTAGTAATTTTAATGGCCAGTAGTGTACATTCCCAGAGAAGAGTATTCTTCCGACGTAGGTCCGCAGGTGATATGTGGCTCAAAATTGGCAGCCAATGTGTTGGGGTTGATCTCATGGTTCCGCTGACAATTCGCATCGTGCTATTCAGCTGGACGTAGATTTTTTTTTTTGGTGTGTGAATACTGTTCATCCAGACTGGAGCACAGTACTCTGTAGTCGGCTAGACCAGTTCGAGTGCCGACGTGTGTAGTGTCTCCACCAAGGAACCCCAAGTAGTGCCGCACAGCTTCTGGACAATATTTTTCCTCGTCTTTAGTTTGGCTGTAGTAATTACCAGATGTCATTTATAAGTGAGCGTTCGGTCCAAAGTGACTCCAAGGTACTTTGGATGCTCATTAGATCGGAGCCGTTTTCCCTCGAGACGAACGTCAAATTGTTTGCTTGCTAATTTATTACTGAGATGGAAACATGTAGTTTCGGTTTTTGTAGGATTTGGCTGTAATCTCCACTTTCGAAAGTATGTACTTAATGTCTCCAAGTCAGATGTCAAAATTGTTTCCATGACCTCAAAGTTCTTGTGTTGTGTTGCCAAGACCCAATGGTCTGCGTACCCAAACTTTCTGGAAGGTGTGGACAAGCTGAACAGTAGTGGAGCCGACACGGAGCCCTGTGGCAGAGTTGTTCAGAGTTCTCTGAACGCTTATCTGTTCTCCTGCTACTACTTGGAATGTTCTGGCTGCAAGCATGGCATCTGTAAGTCTGGTAGTTCTCAGGCAAGGCATTGTTTGCACGAATTTGTACAACAGGCCATGTCTCCAGACAGTGACGTAGTCACCAGACAGATCTATGAAAACAGCTGATGTTTTAATTTTCTATGGTAACCAGCCTCTGAACACGTAGTTAGTGACACAATCTGGTCTGTACAGATGCGAGCAGGGCGGAACCCGGCTTGCTCCATGGGAACTGACTCCAGAATTTTGGTGGCAATGCGGTTACAGAGAAGTCTTTCCAGGAGTTTATAGACAGAGATCAATGATGCGTCGCTCGCCATGAAGAAAGAGGTTACGAATGCGACGAGTGAGTTGAACAACGTCCCAGAGTAAGACTTTGCTGACAACTTCGCAAGGTTGTACAAACGTTCTGTGCGTTGTACTCAAGTGCGGGGAGACTCTGTAGAACACCAAACGCATGAAAACAAACTTTTCTCTATTTTTTATCAACCCAGTCTCGAAACTTTTTGGACTGATACCGTACAGCGTGTACCCACACACCATCGGCAAAATTTCGAAGATCGTTCAGGAATATTTTCTGAGTATTTTGGGATAAAATACCTGTGGTCTCCTGTGTCTCGTTACAAAGTAATTTCATTTGATTTCTTACCCCGATTTATCTTCACTTCGCACTGCAATGAAATATCTGCATAACAGTGCAAATGTGGACGGTATGTGCCGTGTGTCTTGTACGTTTGTATCCACTGAGCCACAAAATTATTACCTGACTTAAATCCAACTGATGGAGTTTTAATTCTAAAATCCAATAGCGGAAATAAAAAAAATTCTGTGTGAGGAATTCGCGTCCACCGCCGTAGGATTTCGTGAAAACGTCGGGATAAAATCATAACAAGTATTTCGTTTTAATATGCAAATTAATTGTGAATCTCTTTAATATGGTGGTTACACAGACTAATATAAAGGTTACAGAATAGATAAATCACGAGCTTATCGCCTATTGCGTCGGTTAACAACATGACGGTACTTGATCGTAGCCATAGATACTCGTCTTATGCAGCCAAGTTGCCATCTGAATATTTACCTCTGTGTTGCCTTGCAACAACGCCTGCTCGTGATCCGTAGACGTTTCGACTGTCGCTGGCCGCTATATGCGCGATAGTCCAGCTACGTAATCGCTGTGTACCGTTTTCTTTCATTTCCTTTTCGACGATTCCGTAGCTGTCGCATTCGCTTAGTACTGGTCTTTTCAGGCATTTTGGACTCCTTTCGATGCGAGATTATCTTTTACTTGTGTTTTCTATAATTCGGAGCATATTTACGAGTCGTATGGAATAACAGAAAGGGAAGAGGACGTATAATGAAGATGGAAAACAGCAGCCGACCTCGGGAAAGATAAAATTTGTGTTCCGCAGAAATGTTGGAATACGAGAGGCGAAACTCACCCTACGACTTCTCATAGAAGATAGGTTAAGAAAGGCAAACCTACGTTTACGGTATTTCTATAGTTACATAAAAGCTTTTCGCAATGTTGACTAGAATACTCTCTTTCAAATTCTAAAGATGGCATGGGTAAAATATAGGGATCGAAAGGCTATTTACAACTTGTACATAAACCAGACGGCAGTTATGAGTCTAGCCGAGTGGTTCTAGACGCTACAGTCTGGAACGCGCGACCGCTACGGTCGCAGGTTCGAATCCTGCCTCGGGCATGGATGTGTGGTCAGTCAGGTTTAAGTAGTTCTAAGTTCTAGGGGACTGATGACCTGAGATGTTAAGTCCCATAGTGCTCAGAGCCATCTTTTTATGAGTCTAGGGGCATGAAAGGGAAGCAATGGTTGAGGAGTGAGTGAGACATGGTTGTAGCCTATCTCTATATTGAGCAATCAGTAAAACAAAGAAAAATTTCGAGTAGGAATTAAAGCCCAGGGAGAAGAAATAAAAACTTTGAGGTTTGCCGATGACATTGTAATTCTTCAGAGACAGCAAAGGACCTGGAAGAGCAGTTGAACGGAATGGACAGTGCATTAAAAGGGGGATATAAGATGAACATTGACAAAAGCTAAACGAGTATAATGGAATGTAGTCGAATTACATCATATGATGCTGAGGGAATTAGATCAGCAACTGAGCCACTTAAAGTAGTAAATGAGTTTTGCTATTTGGGCAGCAAAGTAACTGTTGATAGTCGAAGTAGAGAGGATACAAAATGTAGACTGGTAACGGCAAGAAAGGGGTTTCTGAAGAAGCGAAATATGTTAACATCGAGTATCGATTTGCGTGTCAGGAACTGTTTTCCGTAAGTTTTAGTATGGAGTGTAGCCATGTATGAAAGTGAAACATGAACGATAAACAGCTTAGATAAGAAGAGAATAGAAGCATTTGACACGTGGTGTTACAGAAGAATGCTGAAGATTAAATAGGTAAATCCTGCAAACAATTGGGGAGAAAATATATTTGAGGCTCAGGGATCGGTTGATAGGACACATTCTGAGACATCAAGGGATCATCAAATTAGTATTGGAGGGAAGTGTGGAGGGTAAAAATCTTTGAGGAAGACCACTAGATGACTACAGTAAGCAGATCCAGAAGGATGTAGGATGCAGCAGTTATTCGGAGAAGAAGAGCCTTGCACAGGATAGAGTAGTATGGAGAGCTGTTTCAAACCAATCTTCGGACTGTAGACCACAACAGTATGACATGGCATCTTTCATTTAACACCGGTTTTCAGTTATATTCCGGCGAATACTTTTATTGTCTTACTCTGTATCCTACTGATGCGCTGCAAGCTCTTCACAAAGACGTCCGCCCCCGGTAGCTGAATGGTCAGCGTGACGGATTGTCAATCCTCTGGGCCCGGGTTCGATTTCCGGCAGGGTCGGAGAATTTTCTCGGCCCAGGGACTGGGTGTTGTGCTGCCCTCATCATCATCCCATCATCATCATCATCATCATCATCGACTGCAGGTCGCCGAAGTGGCGTCAATTTGAAAGACCGGCACCCGGCGAACGGTCTGCCCGACGGAGGACCCTAGCCATACGATTAAATAAATAAATTCACAAGGACACGTGAAGCGATGTCCAGCTAAGCGCGTTGCCACGCTACGAGTTATGACTCCACACGAAGGTAATTTGTAACAATCACGCGTATGCGCCTACGATGACGTCACAGAACAAATACTGCACTACAAACACGTGCAGATATAATCTATCCGTCGTGGACACAAGCAGTATTTGCGCGTTATTAGTCTCGTAGTTGTTAGCAACGTAAATCTGACGGTATTTTGTCACAAAATAAAGTTCGACCGCCTCCTAACTGTAACGAGCGAATAGGTGTTTCGACGTCAATAAATTATCACTGGTTGCAGCAAACTTAAAGTCTCAGCTGATTTTCGTAACAGTCATCATAAAGCATTAACTAAAATGTTCGCATGTAAGAAACATTATCAGAATTGCATTCCATGTTCTGATCGTTCCTGGAAAGGCACATCCGCATTCTCTGGCGCGCCGTTCTCCACGCTCGAGGGTTGCAGAGCCGGCACGATCTGAGTTAGATGGCGGCGGTAACGGCGCTGGCGAATCAGTCGGTGGCCACCGGCCGGAGATGGCGGAAGCGGCCGCTGGCCGCTGAGCTCCGACACGGTCCATCGGCGGAGAGGTTCAAGAACCGCGACCGCACTCTGCCGGCTGCCCTACGGCCTCCCGGGCAGACACCGACTCCGCTGCTCAGAGAAGGGCGACGAAGGGTCTGGTAATACTCGAACCCGATTTCTGCAATTTGTCTTTCAGGTGGGAGAACGTGCGTCTACACTGACGAGACGAAACGTTACGACCACTGCTCATCGGTAGACTGATTGCCGCCTGGTGACGTTGCGGGCATGAGACGCGGCAAGGAAAGTATGAGAGTCATTCCAAAAGTTCGGTACATTGTGAGATAGAATTGAATAAAATAATTTATTTTACCTGACAGGACACCTTCACTCTTGAAATGTCTGATTGGTCGGGTCATCTTACTGGAAGCTTCAACAACTGTATCAAAACTTTTTCCACGTACTTGTTCCTTCAATTTCAAAGTTTGGTGCGCTCATATCATATCTGAGTCGGGAAGTATTTCCCATCCTTATTTGTCGAGCGTTTCTCTCACTGGTAGGGCAATATGCGGTCTTGCACTGTCGTGTGAAATAAGGACACGAACTGCAACAATGACGAATTTTTGGTCGCAAAATATTTTGCAGAAACGGTTTGTAGTACGCGCCTGTTGCGGATGCCGCCTGGAGCACTCTGTTTGTAGCTACGACTCCATTCATGTCATATGCAAAGACCATTATCAGTTTCACCTTTCACCGTTGGCGGCGGAACATTTTTGGATATGTAAACTCGGAACTTTTCCACTGTGACGACTGAGACTTCAGTTCTGGCTCAAAATCTCGTATCCAGGTTTCATCAAGTGCAACAGTCATTTCAGAAACTGTTCTCCAACTGTTCGATAACGCTGGAGCAATTCTTCTGAGATTCTTTTGCGACATGCTATGTGTTCTTCACTCAGGTCATACGGAATCCATTTGGCAGCAACTTCTCTTATCTTTAACTTTTCAGTTATGATTCTGTAAACTGAAGTGACAGACCTTCTAGCGTCATATACAATTTCCTATCATGGTTTTCGTCGACCCCCTTCCAAAATGTCATTATCAGTAACCTGAGAGGTGTCGTCTGTTTCAGTTGACGGCCTGCCGCTTCTTGGGTTGTCCTCAGTGCTTACCCAACCTTCGCCGAAACGAGCAGACCACCGTGATGTTATGCTACTATCTGCTACACTATTCCCACACACCTTTCTCAAAGTGTTTTAAATTTCCGTTGGGTTCTTTCCACTTAGGGATTCCATTTTGATGTAGGAACGCTGCTGACTACGTGTAATCCGAACTGATTCAATTTCATCTTCAATTTTATAACTGAATTACTCGCGACACATCCACACGAAGCAACAAACACATTCACGACGGTCACGCCTAAAGTCTCGTTCACAGCTGTCATGAATTTCAACTTAATCATGCCACCGTAACACTTGCGCATGCGAAGTGTGCAAGACTTTTGAAATGATCCTCGTATATACAGGGTGGTCCATTGATCGTGACCGGGCCAAATATCTCACGAAATAAGCGTCAAACGAAAAAACTACAAAGAACGAAACTTGTCTAGCGTGAAGGGGGAAACCAGATGGCGCTATGGTTGGCCCGCTAGATGGCGCTGCCATAGGTCAAACGGATATCAACTGCGTTTTTTTTAAATAGGAACCCCCATTTTTTATTATATATTCGTGTAGTACGTAAAGAAATATGAATGTTTTAGTTGGACCACGTTTTTCGCTTTGTGATAGATGGCGCTGTAAGAGTCACAAACATATGGCTCACCATTTTAGACGAACAGTTGGTAATAGGCAAGTTTTTTTTAAATTAAAATATAGAACGTAGGTACGTTTGAACATTTTATTTCGGTTGTTCCAATGTGATACATGTACCTTTGTGAACTTATCATTTCTGAGAACGCATGCTGTTACATCGTGATTACCTGTAAATACCACATTAATGCAATAAATGCTCAAAATGATGTCCGTCAACCTCAATGCATTTGGTAATACGTGTAACGACATTCCTCTCAACAGCGAGTAGTTCGCCTTCCGTAATGTTCGCACATGCATTGACAATGCGCTAACGCATGTTGTCAGGCGTTGTCGGTGGATCACGATAGCAAATATCCTTCAACTTTCGCAGAAAGAAATCCGGGGACGTCAGCTCCGGTGAACGTGCGGGCCATGGTATGGTGCTTCGACGACCAATCCACCTGTCATGAAATATGCTATTCAATACCACTTCAACCGCACGCGAGCTATGTGCCGTACATCCATCATGTTGGAAGTACATCGCCATTCTCTCTTGCAGTAAAACATCTTGTAGTAACATCGGTAGAACTTTAGGTAGGAAATCAGCATACATTTCACCATTTAGACTGCCATCGATAAAATGGGGGCCAATTATCCTTCCTCCCATAATGCCGCACCATACATTAACCCGCCAAGGTCGCTGATGTTCCACTTGTCGCAGCCATCGTGGATTTTGCGTTGCCTAATAGTGCATATTATGCCGGTTTACGTTACCGCTGTTAATGAATGACGCTTCGTGGCTAAATAGAACGCGTGCAAAAAATCTGTCATCGTCCCGTAATTTCTGTTGTGCCCAGTGTCAGAACTATACACGACGTTCAAAGTATTCGCCATGCAATTCCTGGTTCATAGAAATATGGTACGGGTGCAATCGATGTCGGTGTAGCATTCTCAACACCGACGTTTTTGAGATTCCCGATTCTCACGCAATTTGTCTACTACTGATGTGCGGATTAGCTAAGACACCTACTTGGGCATCATCATTTGTTGCAGGTCGTGGTTGACATTTCACATGTGGCTGAACACTTCCTGTTTCCTTAAATAATGTAACTATCCGGCGAACGGTCCGGACACTTGGATGATGTCGTCCAGGATGCCGAGCAGCCCGTTGGGCATTTTGATCACAGTAGCCATACATCAACACGATATCGACCTTTTCCGCAATTGGTAAACGGTCCATTTTAACACGGGTATGTATCACGAAGCAAATACCGTCCACACTGGCGGAAAGTTACGTGATACCACGTACTTATACGTTGGTGACTATTACAGCCCCATCTATCACAAAGCGAAAAACGTGGTCCAACTAAAACATTCATATTTCTTTACGTACTACTCGAATATGTAATAAAAAATGGGGGTTCCTATCTAAAAAAAAAACGCAGTTGATATCCGTTTGACCTATGGCAGCGCTATCTAGCGGGCCAACCATAGCGCCATCTGGATTCCCCCTTCAAGCTAGACGAGTTTCGTTCTTTGTAGTTTTTTCGTGTGATGCTTATTTCGTGAGATATTTGGCCCGGTCACTATCAATGGACCACCCTGTATATGCGGAACGAGGACGTGGGGGTTGCAAATCGAGAAATCCAATGAGAATAGCGACCTTGACAATTATTGTTACGACTCGGCGTCCGGGAACGGTCATCTCGGAAAAGGTGGCGCTGATCGGCTGTCCTCGTGCTACTAGCGTGTGTATCTGCGGAAATTGCTCGCAGGACAGAGAAATCGCGAGTAGGCGACATGGCGTTGGGCGTCCACGGCTCATAACAGGACGTCGAGGTAGGAGGTTCGACCGCTCTGTAAAGCAGGACAGGCGGCGATGTGTGTCACATCTGACGAAAGAGTACATTTCAGGAGCAGACACAAGTTTATCGGAGCACAGCGTTCAGCGCACAATGTTGAACACGGTGCTCCCCGTAAGATTACCCCTGCGTGGGTGCATGGTGACCTACGAGCACCGTCAGTTACGATTACAATGGTCACGCTATCATCGAAACTGGACGGTGGGTCAATGGAAACGTGTCACTTCGTCGGATAAATAGCGTTTCTTTTTACAATTGATAGATAGACGTGCCTCGATACGTCGTCATCTTAATGAACGGTTGCTCGAAACATGCACCACTCCGCCACGACAGCTTTGGACTACGTGAACATTACTATGGTCCAACTATATCCCTTGATGCGTGACGTCTTCCACGACGGTGATGGCATCTTCGAGCAGAATAATTGTCGTTGTCACGGTTACAATCGTGCTGCAGTGGTTTGAGGACCATAATACTGAACTCACATTGATCTCTGTCATCAAAGTTGTATGATCTGAACCGAACTGAACACAACTGGGACGCTATCGGGCATGAGCTCAGTACCTACAAACCAGCGGCCGGTAATTTACGAGAACTACGTGACCTGTGCTTAGACGTCTAGTACCATGTACCTCCAGAAAACTAGCAAGGACTTGTCAGAACCATTGCACGCACGATTTCTGCTGTGCTGCGGCATTCACAATCATTATTTGTTAAGTAATGCAATCTACTGCTCAGATCACGCTAAGTTTGCTAATGTGTGATATAGTCACACTGCATGTGAGCTCTCACGGTTCCTCGGTGTTATCGAGTAATGATGTGCTTGTGGGTGTTCTGCTGAGTTGTTGTTTCCATTTTACGCACAATGTTTTGAGGTTCGATCCAGCCATCTTCTTCAGGTACGGTTTCTATTATGTGCACGCTTTGCCTGGACTCCAACAACACTGTGAACTATTGTTGGGCGGTGGTCTAGCGGTTCTGGCGCTGCAGTCCGGAACCGCGGGACTGCTACGGTCGCAGGTTCGAATCCTGCCTCGGGCATGGGTGTGTGTGATGTCCTTAGGTTAGTTAGGTTTAAGTAGTTCTAAGTTCTAGGGGACTTATGACCTAAGATGTTGAGTCCCATAGTGCTCAGAGCCATTTGAACCATTTTGAACTATTGTTGGTATCCCGTTTCACGACGCTATGTATAGCTGAGTTTGGTTTCCGACCCCGACTACGCCCTTTGATGCTCTTTTGTTTTTCAGAACCAGCGCTAATTGTGAAACGCAAATCCTCTCAGCGTTTCCCAGCTTGGGCGAGTGTGACTGCCAGTGACATCTTGATAAACTGAGTGCCCGAACAGAAGCCTTATTTAAACTGAAACCCTCGTCTCTTTTCTTAGGGTTTCTGGACATCCTTATTGCAACAGTATGCTGTCCCACAAACTTAGCGAAGGGGGCGCTGGGGATCGGAATCGGCTACACGTAGTGGCGCGAGGCCAACAATAGTTCTCTGGTTGGAGTCCAGGCATCGAGTACACATAACAGCAAAACTCACAGGACTGAAGAAGAGAGCTAGGTCGGCCATCGAAATATCGTGCATAAAATGGAAACAACAACTCGGCAGAATACCCAGAAGCACCATTATTCTGCAACTGCTAACGCTACTTTGCGAGTCTCCCAAGCGGCACTTTCTCTAATGGGTTCCAGGGGTCAAAGAGATTTTCCTCTGACAAGTTGCTAAGCAACTCACGTTAATTATGATAATTCGCTTGGAAGTAAATTAGCGAAAACGCTAGCTAATACTGCGAATAATGACTCTACTAGTGGCATCTGTGATAGCAGAATAATTTTCACCTTCCCTTTGAAAGCAAAAGAAAAGAACTTTCATGCCATACTCAGATGGTTAAGCATATCTCGCCAATCTACGTAAACTGAAATTCCATAAATTCGCTGCTAAAACACTTTCTCTGATGTCTTAACATCACCTACTGCTGCCTGACTTTCTTCAAAACTACTCAACTGTATGAAGAGAGGTCACCGGCCGGTGTGGCCGAGAGGTTCTAGGCGCTTGTCTGGAACCGCGCGACCGCTGCCATCGCAGGTTCGAATCCTGCCTCGGGCATGGATGTGTGTGATGTCCTTAGATTAGTTAGGTTTAAGCAGTTCTAAATCTAGGGGACTGATGACCTCAGATGTTAATTCCCACAGTGCTTATAGCCTTTTGAACCATTTGAAGAGAGGTCTTTTGACCCTTCGCTTCAGTATCTGGGATCATCCTAGTACCTGTTGGCGTATGTTTCAGACTAGAACGGCTCTCAATGAAGAAGCGTCAGATGGAAATGAAAGCAACTCAGGATGCCAGGCTGAGGTCAACAAAAACGGATTCAGCAATTTCCTTCGCTCCATACATTAATGGGGCAGGTATGAAGTACTCTTGGGCATGCAGTGTGGGTATTATCTGATCAAAAGTATACGAACAACCCTGCGTAATGCGGAACTGGGCACTAGTTTTCACGAGAGACGGCCCCGCCACTGTGAAAGGAGTCTGGGAATATTGTGTTGTCAGCAGAGAATCAGTAACAGCAGGATAGGTCGCTCCGAACAGCTCAGAGACTTCGAACGCTGACTAGTCACCGGATGTCAGCTCCGTAACAAATACATCAGGGACGTATCAGCCATTCTATAGCTGCCCGCTGCGCGGGATTAGCCGAGCGGTCTAGAGGCGCTGCAGTCATGGACTGTGCGGCTGGTCCTGGCAGAGGCTCGAGTCCTCCCTCAGGCATGGGTGTGTGTGTTTGTCATTAGGATAATTTAGGTTAAGTAGTGTGTAAGCTTAGGGACTGATGACGTTAGCAGTTAAGTCCCATTAGTTTTCACACACATTTGAACGTTTTTATAGCTGCCCAGTTCGACTACTGGTGATGTGGCTATGAAGTCGAAACACAACTGAACAACGACAGATAAACCAAGACCAGGCAGACCACACGTATTAACTGTCAAGGATCGTCGAGCATTGCGAAAGGTGGTTGCAAAAAATCGAATGAATTGAGCAGAAGGAATCACTCGTGAGTTCCGAAGTGCTACCAGCAGTCCAGTCAGCACAGTGACTGTGCGTAGGGAGTACAGAAGAATGGGATATCATGGTCGAGTAGCCCTGAAACGTCCCCTTAGAAAAATTTATGAATTACTGTGCTGATAAACCTCTTACATTGTTTGCTTTTCAAACAGCTGAGCAAAACTGAACGTACTCAAACATTCACTAAATTGACACACAATACTTTTAGCGCAACGCAATCTGACTTTCAATAATCCCTACAAAAGAATGGCCCTGACTAACATTAACCTATACCTTTCACAAATCACTTACCTCACAAAGATCTTCGTTACTCAAGCTACTGCAATACAGCGAGCGCCACTACTGCTAGCTAAATAAAAGATTCAAACTACTGAAGGCAGTAACTACTGATAGGCATAGTTAGCAAATGAAAGATTTTGATAGAGAACAAACAATGTATTTAACTTAATAGTGTTGAAAAGTCATAATATACATAGCAGTTCATGACATCCAGTCTTACAAATTTCAAAACTCCGCCATCTCTCTCCCCACATCCACCACTGCTGGCGGCTCACCTCCAACTGCGCAACGCTACGCGCTGTTAACATCCAGCTGCCCAACGCTACAATGGCAGACAACAATGCAAACTAGCCACAGACTGCACACAGCACAGTCAGTGATTTTCATACAGAGCGCTACGTAACGTTGCCAGTAAGAAAACCTATACAGTCTACTTACAGCCCCTCAAAAGCCACACACTTAGCGACCCCTTAGGCTGTTTAAAGAGAGACGCCACTGGGCAGTCGATGACTCGAAAAGAGTGACTTGGACTGATGAATCACGCTGTACCCTACGGTAATGCGATGGAAGGGTCTGGTTTGGCAAATGCCTGGAGAACGTTAGCCTACATGCCGCCATATGTAGGTTCGACAGTGGAGTGTGGAGGACATGATATTCCTGGTTATGGTGAGATCCTCATATTCCGCTTAAGAAAAATACTATAAGCGGAAAGGCATGAACGCATTTCACGGGATTCTGTACTGCCTACAGCAGAGGAACAGTTCGGAGACCATGATTACAATGACATGACAATTAACACTGTATTAATGCACCCGTGATGTAGGGGTAGCGTCTTTGCTTCATAATCAAAACTTCTTCACTCCCGGGTTCGAATCCTGCCGCTGCTTAAATTTTGATTGACAATCAGTATTGGCGGCTGAAGACTTCCGGCATAATAAGTCACCCCTCATTCTGTGAACGGCCTTGTCAAAGGAGGGCGGAGGAGCGGATGGAGGTTCAGGGCACTCTCTTGTCCTACGGGTGGGAAACTGCCCCAAAAGGCGGAAGAATCAGCAATGATCAACGGCATGAGGATGCAGAAGGCAATGGAAACCACCGCATTAAAGTTACGAGTCGGGGCGTGGAATGTCAGAAGATCGAACGTGGAAGAGAAAATAGAAAATCTGAAAATGGAAATGAAAAAGCTTAATGTAGATACAGTAAGGGCCAATTAAGTTATGTGGATAGAAGACAAGGATTTTCGGTCAGGTGGGTATAGGGTACTATCAACACCAGCAGAAAGTGGTATAACGGGAGTAGGAATTGTTATGAATGGGAAGGTAGGGCAGAGAGTGTGTTACTGTCAACCGTTCAGTGTTAGGGTTGTTCTTATCAGAATCGACAGCAAACCAACACCGACAACGACAGTTCAGGTATAAGTGCCGGCGTCATAAGCTGAAGATGAAGAGACAAAGAAAGTGTATGAGGATATTGAAAAGATAATACAGTATTAAAGGGATATAAAAATCTAATAGTCATGGGAGACTCGAATGCAGTTGTAGGGGAAGGAATAGAAGTAAAGGTTACAGGAGATTATGGACTTGGGATAAGGAATGAGAGAACAAAAAGACTAATTGCGTTCTGTAACAAGTTTCAGCTAGTAATAGCGAATACTTTGTTCAAGAATCATAAGAGGAGGAGGTATACTTAGAAAAGGCCGGGTGATACGGGAAGTTTTCAGCTACATTACCTCACGGTCAGACAGAGATTCCGAAATCAGATACTGGATTGAAAGGCGTACCTACGAGCAGACATAGATCACAAGTCAGGAAGAATCAATATGCAAAGAAGTGGGATACGGAAGTACTAAGGAATGACGAGTTACGCTTGAAGTTCTTTGCCGGAAGGACAGACTCAGCATACAGGAAAGTCAAAACAACCTTCGGTGACATTAAAAACAAAGGTGATAACATTAAGAGTGCAACGGGAATTCCACTGTCAAATGCAGAGGAGAGAACGGATAGGTGGAAAGAATATATTGAAAGCCTCTATGACGATGTGATAGAAGAAGAAACAGGAGTCGATTTAGAAGAGATAGGGGATCCAGTATTAGAATCAGAATTTAAAAGAGCTTTAGAGGTTTTAAGATCAAATAAAGCAGAAGGGATCGATAACATTCCATCAGACTTTCTAAAATCATTGGGAGAAGTGGCAATAAAGCGACTATTCGCGTTAGTGTGTACAATATTTGAGGCTGGCGACATACCATCTGACATTCGGAAAAACATCATCCACACAATTCCGAAGACTGCAAGAGCTGACAAATGCGAGAATTACTGCACAATCAGCTTAACAGATCATGCATCCAAGTTGTTTCCAAGAATAATATGCAGAAGAATGGAAAAGAAAAATGAGGATGTTCTAGATGACGATCAGTTTGGCTTTAGGAAAGGTAAAGGCACAAGAGAGGCAATTCTGACGTTGCGGTTAATAATGGAAGCAAGACTAAAGAAAAATTAAGCCACGTTCATAGGATTTGTCGACCTGGAAAAAACGTTCGACAGTGTAAAATGGAGCAAGATGTTCGAAATTCTGAGAAAAGTAGGGGTAAGCTATAGGGAGAGACGGGGCATACACAATATGTAGGCCTACACCTGCAAAGAGGGAATAATAAGAGTGGACGACCAGGAACGAAGTGCTCGTCTTAAAAAGGGTGCAAGACAAGGATGTAGCCTTTCGCCTCTACTGTTTAATCCGTACATCGAGGAAGCAATGGTGGAAATAAAAGAAAGGTTCAGTAGTGGAATTAAAATTCAAGGTGAAAGGATGTCAGCGATACGATTCGCTGATGACATTGCTATCCTGGGTGAAAGTGAATTACATGATCTGCTGAACAGTCTAATGAGTACAGAATATGGTTTGAGAGTAAATCGAAGAAAGACGAAGGTAATGAGAAGCAGTAGAAACGAGAACAGCGAGAAACTTAACATCAGGACTGATGGTCACGAAGTAGGTGAAGTTACGGAATTCTGTCTGCTACCTAGGCAGTAAAATAACCAATGACGGACGGAGCAAGGAGGACATCAAAAGCAGACTAGCTATGGCAAAAAGGGCATTCCTGGCCAAGAAAAGTTTGCTAATATCAAATATCGGCCTTAATTTGAGGAAGAAATTTTTCAGAATGTACGTCTGGAGTACGGCATTGTATGGTGGTGAAACATGGACTGTGGGAAAACCGGAACAGAAGAAAATCGAAGGATTTGAGATGTGGTGCTACAGACGAATGTTGAAAATTAGGTGGACTGATAAGCAGAATCGGAGAGGAAAGGAATATGTGGAAAACACTGATAACGAGAAGGGAAAGGATGATACGGCATCTGTTAAGACATCAGTGAATGACTTCCATGGTACCAGAGGGAGCTGTAGAGGGCAAAAAATGGTTCAAGACTGATGAAAGAAAGAAAAAAAGAGAGAGAGAGAGAATTGCAACAACTCTGAGGCAATGGTTTGAGGACAACAACAATCCTGAAATTGACTGTTTTGCGGAGAATCCCGACCTCAGCCGAATGGAGCACCTTTGGGATGAATTAGAATATCGAATTTGCTCCATACCCATTGCTTTCTAGGGTTTGGGCTCTTGAGCAAGACTGGGTTGCCATTTCTGAAGACCTCATTGAAAGTGTTCGCAGCAGAGTGGAAGCTGTTGTACGGACGAAGGGTGGGCATATCACATATTAATGTCCACTATTATATGTCTAGATGCTTTTGGTCATATTGAACGGTTGTATTATTTTAGCTACTGCGATGGTACGCCAGGTCGACGATCGCAGCAATCACTGTGCTGTGAGCGCTCGGGTGTGGTGGCTGGGTGGGCGCCAGTGATCCCACGTCAGCCCATTCTTGAGCAAGCCGGAGCCGCGGCTAGCGGTGGGCGGCGTCGCCTGCCGTGTCGACGCCCTCGCGCAGGGAGATTCATGGCCGACGGCCGGCGTCGATCGTAAACGCTCGCCTCCTATCAGGTGTCAGGCGACGGCAGCGGCAGCGGCGGCCAGAGACGTCCACGTGTCCAGTGGTCAGGGGACTGCGGCGGAGGAGTGCCGGCAATTCTGCGTGGGCGGCGGAAGCGGCTGCACGTGGCGACGTCCCAGACCTGTCTGCGCCCACTTCCTCACACTCGCTACCATCTACATAGACCGCACCGTACTGTCCGTGGCACAGGGTGCTTCTACCACCACTGTCATGCTCATCCAAACCAGGGGCCGATACACTCCCCCCAACCCCTCGCCCCCTTCCCTCCCAAACATAGGATGTTAAAGGAAGAACGGGACTCGAAGCAAAAAGAAAAGTCTTGTAAACACGGACTTTAAACTACATACCTTAAGAGCTATGAGCACTTCTTCAGCAGAAGAGGTATGTTTCACAATATAGAAGATGAAGTGCTCATAGCAGTTAAGTTGTGCATTTTAGAGTCCATGTATTCTAATCTTATTTATTTCGAATGATCGTTCCCGTATTTGGACAGGACGACTTGCAAAGGTTAGGAGAAATCCGTGCGTCTATTAAAAGATCAACTGCTCGAAACATACAACTGTCACCGCCATACCTTAGCAAAATATCTGATAGATAACCCAAGAGAATCGCTAGGTGGGTCTAGGGCTTCCATCCAGTCACTTGTTGACCAGTCTGGTTCAAATGGCTCTGAGCACTATGGGACTTAACTGCTAAGGTCATCAGTCCCCTAGAACTTAGAACTACTTAAACGTAACTAACCTAAGGACATCACACACATCCATGCCCGAGGCAGGATTCGAACCTGCGGCCGTAGCGGTCGCGCGGTTCCAGACTGTAGCGCCTAGAATCGCTCGGCAACCGCGGCCGGCGACTGTCGAATACAGTCCCTTGTGGACGACATAGTAATAAGCATCCCTGGAGTAGGAAAACAACTGAAAGAGCTGAAAACAAGTCACCAGCTCAAGATGGAATCCCAATTCGGATTTTCAGGGAGGGGCACAGTGGCTCCTTACCTAGCTTGCATTTATAGCGAATCTCTCGCCTAGCGCAAAGTCCCAAGAGACTGAAGAAAAGCGCATGTGACTCCCGTGTATAAGAAGCGCAAAAATTTGAGTCCAACATATTCTCAGTTCGAACACAATACATTTTCTTGAGACAGAGTAGCTTACGTCCACAAATCAGCTTGGTTTTAGAAAGTATCGCTCGTGCGAAACTCAGCTTGCCCTTTTCTCACATGCTATACAGCGAACTGTGGATGAAGGGCAACATGCAGATTCCATATTTCTAAATTTCCGGAAATCGTTAGACGCGGTGCCCCACTGCAGGCTCTTAAAGAAGGTACGAGCCTATAGAATCGGTCCACAGATATGTGAGTGGCTGGGACACTTCTTAAGTTATAGAACACGGTATGTTGTTCTCGACAGCAAGTGGTCATCAGAGATAAGGTTATCGTCTGGAGTGCCCCAGGGAAATGTGATATGACCGCCATTATTCTCTCTATATATAAATTATATGGCGGGCAGGAATCTGCCGTTCTTTGTCGATGATGCTGTTGTGTATGGGCAGGTGTCGAAGTTGAGTGACTCTAGGAGGACACAAGATGACTTAGACAAAATTTCTAGTTGGTGTAATGAATGGCAGCTAGCTCTAAAAGTAGAAAAATGTAAGTTAATGCGGATGAGTACGAAAAACAAGCCTGTTATGTTCCGATACAGCATTAGTAGTGTCCTACATGGCACAGACCCGTCGTTATCTGGGTTAGGGAAGGTAGGTGAATGGTTGACTACGGTTTATAGTGAGAATTCTAGGAAAGTGTGGTTCATCTTCAAAGGAGACCGCATATAGGACGCTAGTGCGACCTATTCTTGAGTATTGCTCGAGTGCTTGGGATCCGTACCAGGTCGGATTAAAGGAAGACATCGAAGCAATTCAGAGGCGGGCTGCTAGATTTGCTGCTGGTGGGTTCGAACAATAGGCAAGTATTACGGGCATTGTTCGGGAACTCAAATGCGAATCCCTCGAGGGAAGGAGACATTCTTTTCGAGGAACACCACTGAGAAAATTTAGGGAACCGGCGTTTGATGGTGACCTCACAACGATTCTACTGTCTCCAACATAGATTTCACCTAAGGACCACCAAGATAAGGTACAAGAAATCAGGGCTCATACGGAAACATATAAACAGTGTTTTTTCCTCGCTCTGTTTGCGACTGGAAGGAAAGGAAATGACTAGTAGCGGTGCGTTGGACTGGGAAGTATCTACATAGATGTAGACGCAGATCCCTGAATACTGACCATTCCTCCTGTGACACTCTGCATGATGTCATTTTCTATGTGCCACAGGTATGTACGATTTTAATAATAATAATAATAATAATAATAATAATAATAAAATCAATAAAATATATAAAATGTTTCAGTGTAATAACAATTAGTTGTTTAATTACCACAGAGTGTATTAGGTCTAAAACTTTGCTTCCGCCGTTTTTTTCTTGAGGTTCGAGGCTTTATTGTGACAAAGCTACAAAAAAGATTTAAGATTCAAAGTATTATCCATCGCTAGCCACTATTTTGTCCCATCTATCGGACATCTTACGAATCCCACGGCGTAGGAACTGGTCGTCTTTTGTGGAGATCCATGAATCGATCCAATTTTACACTTGTTCATATGACCGTAAGTGATGGTCGGCTAGGCCGTGTGCTACTGATGGAAAAAGGTGGTAGTCAGAGGGAGCAATGTCTGGAGAATACGGCGGGTGGTGTAGGACTTCCCATTTCAACGATTCCAAGTATTTTTCGACAGATTTTGAGAAATGGATTCGAGCATTGTCATGATGCAAAATCACCGTTTCATGCCTACCGCTATAATGGGGCCGCTTGTCATTCAGTACTCGGCTCAAATGCATCAACTGCTTTCGACAACGATCCCCTGTGATTGTTTTCGTCGGTTTCAGTAACTTTGACAACCCTCCCTCTTCCACCGCCATGCCGGCCTTCGATGTCGAAATCACGGATCGTGAAGCGTTGAAACCATTCTCTACACGTTCTTTCAGCAGTAGGTACCTCACCACAGAGCTTACGCAGCATTTTATAAGCCTCAGCCGCAGATTTCTTCATATTAATGCAGAAAATTATAACTTACCGCAAACGATGACCATTGGGGTAGTAAGTTGACATATTCAATCGAGAATAACTTCGTGGTGCAATCACAAATCAGATAATACTTTCATGGCGTTATGGTTAAAAGCGCCTAAGCTTATTGCATGACACTTAGGACCAACTACCTGCAACACCACTTGACGCTACTGTTATCTGTTGCAAAATGGCGAAAGCAAACTTGCAGAACTAAATAAAATATTTTAAGACAATAACAATAATTTGCTTCCCATCAGCTCTTTTTGTAATAGTTATTTTCGAATGAACTGCTACGTTATTTTATACACATTCCAAAACTCCTGTCGTGTTACTGAAGAGCCAAAGAAACTGGTACACCAGCCTAATATCGTGTAGGGCCCCATCGAGCACGCAGAAGTGCCGAAACACGACGTGGCATGGACTCGACTAATGTCTGAAGTAGTGCTGGAGGGAATTGACACGATGAATCCTGCAGGGCTGTCCTAAATCCGTAAGAAATCGAGGGGGGTCGAGATCTCTTCTGAACAGCACGTTGCAAGGGATCCCAGACAAGCTTAATAATGTTCATGTCTGGCAGTTTGGTGGCTAACGGAAGTGTTTAAACTCAGAAAAGTGTTTCGGGAGCCACTCTGTAACAATTCTGGAAGTGCGGAGTGTCGCATTGTCATGCTGTAATTGCCCAAGTCTGTCGGAATGCACAATGGACACTAATGGATGGAGGTGATCAGACAGGATGCTTAAGTACCTGTCACCTGTCAGGTTCGTATCTAGACGTGTCAGGGGACCCCTGTCACTCCAACTGCACGCGCCCCACACCATTACACAGCCCCACTAGGTTGAACAGTTCCCTGCTGAAATGCAGCGCCCATGGAGTCATGAGGTTGTCTCCATACCCGTGCACGTCAATCCGCTCGATACAATTTGAAACGAGACTCGTCCGACCAGGCAAAATGTTTCCAGTCATCAACAGTCCAATGCTGGTGTTGACGGGCCCAGGCGTGGCGTAAAGCTTTGTGTCGTGCAGTCATCAAGGGTACACGAGTGGGCCTTCGGCTCCGAAAGTCCATATCGATGATATTTCGTTGAATGGTTCGCACGCTGACATTTGTTGATGGCCCAGCAATGAGATCTGCAGCAATTTGCGGAAGGGTTGTACTTCTGTCACGTTGAACGATTTTCTTCAGTCGTCGTTGGTCCCGTTCTTGCAAGTATTTTTCCGGCCGCAGCGATGTCGGAGATTTGATGTTTTACCGGATACTGGATTCCGGTGCACTCGTGAAACGGTCTTACGGGAAAATCCGCACTTCATTGCTACCTCGGACATGCTGTGCCCCATCGCTCGTGCGCTGACTGTTACACTACTTTGAAACTCACTTAAATCTTGGTAACATGCCATTGTAGCAGCAGTAGCCAAACTAACAATAGCGCCAGACACTTGCTGTCTTTTATAGATGTTGCCCACCGCAGCGCAGTATTCTGCCTGTTAACATATACCCGTATTTGAATACGTGTGCCTGTATCAGTTTCTTTGGCGCTTCTGCGTATATTCACGGAATATGTTAACAGATTTGACACGAGGAGGGTCCTCTTAAAAGAAACGGTGCATTGATACACTTCGTAGTAAGCTGTCACTCGAAAATGGCCCAACAGGCCGAAATCACTACCGTATTTAAATACATTTAATAACTGTGCAAGCGGAAACTATTGTCCTGCAGGCATGTGGACGTAAAAAAAAAGACAAAATACATGAAGTTTACCAGGAAAGACGATGAAATGACAAACTGAATCTATTACCAGCAGTAGGCTACAGTTTTGAACATGCAGGTAAACGTAAGCAAAGGTTATCTTCCACAAAGCCAATCGCGCTCGACTTATTCCCGTGTCATCTTCTACCAACTGCATCAATGGATGCATTATGGAGGGGCATGTGATCAATACACCGCTCTCTCGGTTGCTGTCGGGTTTCTTGACTATAGAACAGCTACTACTCGGTCAAGCAGCTCCTCAGTTGGTCTCATGAAGCAGCATGCGCCCGTTCCAGTCCTCTCACCAAGGAAAATGTATCTGGCCGTACTGGGAATTGAACCCGGGTCCCCCGCATTACAGTCAGCCGCGCTGACCACTTTCTTTAAAATCTCATTTTGTTCATTATTGGTCGTGTATTTGTTCGGGGCGGACGTCCCATGACGCTTGTTCAAATTCATCGTTGATCCACTTTGTTTTTTTTTTTTATTTTTTTTTTTTTTTATTACAGAGGGCAGCTATCCCTCTGACCGTACATGCTGAGCTACCGTGCCGGTTACCACTCAGCTATGGAGACGGATGTTGAACATGCACAGAACCTATAATATCCAGCCCCTTATATTGAGAGGATACACGCCAAGCGAACTCAAACAGAATTCTGCATCTTAAGCAGAGGTCGATGCTTCCAGGATATTAAATAGACAGATTAAACTACACTTGTACAAGGTCGTGGCTGGCTGAGTCGCAATTTACGAATGAGTACACAAGAGCAGCTGTTCAGAATATTTGGACACAGGGCGCTGCGCGAGATCCGTGGAGAAGTTCGGGGTAAGAATGATGCATGAAGATTTAGAGTGAATGCTGAATTGGACGGCCTTACACAAAGAGCTGACGTTGGAAGAACAGTAAAAAGTATGAGAATAGCCTAGCTCCTACATGCTTTTAGGGAGAGGCGCTGGAACAAAGACAAAAAAAATGAACGGACGTTATCTGGAAGAAAACAAACACCAAGAAAGCGGTGGATAGACAATGCGGTGAAGGATATAAAAACTCTTACAGTTAGAAGATGCCGAAGAACCGCAGTGCAGGGATCAGAATGGGGTAATCCTGTTGAAGTGGCTAAGATATACGAAACATTGTAATACCACGAGAAGAAGAAATACATGTGGGAGTACGTCAAGTGGTGCTCGGCTCTTGTTGGAACTTAAACGATCGCAATTTTAACAGTAAGTTGCTACGTGAAAACGCCTCTCTTGAAGAGCCTCCGACGGTACTTTGTAACCGTCTCCGTAACACTCTTGCGCTTAATATACGATTCAGTGCCGAGACGAACATCTGCAATGGCAGATGTTAGGAGAAACGTCTTGTTTACAGCAGACAGTTGTATTTCATTACTCCTACGCACTGCAGCTAGCGTTAGGACCACGAACGTAAAATTAGAGGAGTTCAGTCACATGGAGAAGTGAGCCGACAGTTTATTACCCTCTGATTGCAGGTGTTTTGTTGCAACACGACAATGCTCGTCTTCATACTGCCTGATCAACCGCAGGAACAATAAAGGATATCGAATTTCAATGTCTCGAACACACAAGCGACGATGTGGTCAAAACAACTGTGCACGCGTGGCTGTATTCACAACCAAAAGAATTCTTCTCACGGTCCATGAAATTCCGAAGCGTTGGAATGCTTGCATTACGAGTCATCAGGACTACATCCCCCGGTAGCTGAGGGGTGCCGGCACGGTAGCTCAGCCTGCTTGGTCAGAGGGTTAGCTACCATGTGTAATAAAAAACTGAGTGAACGGATCAACAAAGGACCTGAACGGCTGTCATCGGACGTCCGCCACGAACAAATTCATCGACCAATATAGAGCAAAATGAGATTAAAAAAAAAAAAAAAAAGTTGTCAGCGAGATAGACTGTCAATCCTAAGGGCCCGGGTTCGATTCTCGGCTGGGTCGCTCAGGGACTGGGTGTTGTGTTGTCCTAATCATCATCATTTCATCCCCATCGACGTGAAAGTCGCGGAAGTGGCGTCAAAGCGAAAGAATTGCACCAGGCGAGCGGTCTACCCGACGGGAGGCCCTCGTCACACGACATTATTATTATTAGGACTACTTCGAAAACTGATGACCTGGAATTTTTCTTATTACAATTTTGGGCAATAACGAATAATTAAAGTTGAAAGGTATCTATATTAGGACAAATGATTCTAAAAAATGTAAATATCACGATAAAACACAGTTTGTATGGTATGTTTGCCACTTGGCGTATCTTTGAATATAAAAATCAAAAGAAATCACAGTTGTGGAACGTTTGCCACTACGAACATCTTTGCGTGCCTGAACACATGAGTGCCATTCTTTGGCTACCAGAGTTTGTATTATTTAGCAGAGGGACGATAGAAAGAGTCAGTAGCACTTGTCGGCCAGAGAGCGAGAGAGAATGTTGCGTCATGGCGGAAGTGCCGCACAGAAAGGAAATTTGAGATGTTCCCTGATATGATTGGAGATAGAAAATGATTTTGACATGATTTTTTTAGAGAAACGATTGGCCGGCCGCTGTGGCCAAGCGGTTCTAGGCGCTTCAGTCCGGAAACGCGCGACTGCTACGGTCGCGGGTTCGAATCCTGCCTCGGGCATGGATGTGTGTGATGTCCTTAGGTTAGTTAAGTTTAAGTAGTTCTAAGTTCTAGGGGACTGATGATCTCAGATGTTAAGTCCCACAGTGCTCAGAGCCATTTGAACCATTTGAAAGAGACGATTGTTTTGGCAGAAGGTAACAAGCGTCAATATTCATTTGCTGTAAGCGCTAACTGCGAAGTATTGTACTGTGAAAATTTCGTTGTGTCTATCAATATCTACATTTTAGCATCCAGGATGCATTATCAGTCAAGTGTTCAGTATTCTAATGAGTTTACGCCCACCATTGTCAGTTAAAAGTGTTTCATTAGAAGAGTAAACGGTAATTTTACATACCCTAAATATTTGTGTGTGTAAAAGATAATTTTACAATTAATGATAATGCTACAAAAGGTTATCTTTCATGTTCGTTCCAGTTTCTTTGCTGTCATTAAAAGGATTACATATAATTTCAGAGTACTTTCCTATTCATTTATAGATATTTATCCCCATTATTAGATGAAGAAATAGAGTTAGCAAAACCTGTACTGTCACGCCTTGGACTATTGCGTGATCAGTGAACCATATTTTCAGGAAAGGAACAAAAGTTTAAAAAACAAAAACCAGCCTGAAAAATAAGGTAAAAAGGCAAACTACCGCGCGGGGATTTATTTCACCTCATCATTCTTGCAGTGAGTCTGAGCAGAGGCAGGTTATCCGTTGTAAAGTAAGACCTAAATGAACATTTTGAGACGAAATTAGAAGCAGTTTTCATTTAAATTCCTTAAGCAACAGTTAGCCATTGTGTACGATTGTTTCTTGACAAAGCCTTTGTGAGTGTTATTGAAAACCATTCTTTATTTTCCATTTCATTAACAGACAGTCATATGCGTTTCAGATAAATTAAAAGTAGGGTAGCAAAGGCGAGTTTAGATCAGACACTGTAATCGGAATTTAAAAGGTACACGTGCTGTGCTGTTGGGCGGCCGGTATGATTGGTAATGAACACACTTCGTACGCCGCGATCGTAGTGTAGACACTTTTATTGTTCCAAGATGACCAGTTTCACCAGCCTTATGCTGCCATCATCTGATCTTATAGAACTAGTCAAAGCATAAAAGGCATTCCCCATGTGTACATGTTTTGATAAAGATCCAGTTGATTTTGTCAACTGTGCACATTTTACCAACTGCGTGCGTTTTATCAACTGGATTTTTTTCAAGACATGTATTACGTGGGGAGTGTCTTATATGCTTTGACTAGTTCCATAAGATCAGACGATGGCAGCATGAGGCTGTTGAAGCGGGTCATCTTGGGACAATTAAAGTATCTACACTGCGATCGCGGTGTACGAACAATGATGATCTTTCCCAGACATTAAAAGTACTTGCTGTCACATTGCTAGCGAGAGGTTTTGTCACACAAACACACACACACACACACACACACACACACACACACACACACACGTACTCACAGTTTCCAGTTAACTGGTTTCAACCTCTTAATTAGTTTCAAATTTTTCAGTCGAATCGTACCTTGCAGGACGACCACCAGAAATTGGAGGAATCGCAACGAAGATCTAGCACACGTGCTTAGCGTGAAGAAGTATAAGCATAAAACACCGAGCCTGTGGAGAACTGCGAACAGCTGCAGCACTAGAGAATGATGGCCCGCGGCCCCAGAGGCATGTCCCTGGTAATGAGAGCGCAAGAAAAAGGAAGTAGGTTACCGCAGGAACAAGGCAACAAATCTGTCCCGCGCCTTGTAATTTTACGAAATAATTAATCAATCAATAAAAGCTGAAATTACTTGGTCTGCTTCGATTAAAAATACAGCAGACAAGGCAGCCTTGGCAGAAGGCGGCCTTCGACTTGAGCCGCTATTTTTGTATTGTACTGAACGTCATGTATGGCAGAGGACGCCGGACAACTGGAGACGACAGGTAGAGGGGGCGAAATCCGGTGGTAGAAGAACGTCATAATACCCAATATCGTAACATATAGAAGGAGATATATCGGTCTTCCAAGTATGCCACACTCTATGTGCGCGTATAACAAATAGCAAAGGGAAACAGCAGGTGCTAGAACATTATTAGCTGCACTGTTTTTCGCAATGTATCCCTTTTACAAGGTTATAAGAGGAACGTCAACACCGTCAGAAGCTGAAGTAACTTCAGGCGTGCGCAAGGGAAGTACCGGGTGATCAAAAAGTCAGTATAAATTTGAAAACTGAATAAATCACAGAAGAATGTAGATATAGAGGTACAAATTGACACACATGCTTGGAATGACATGGGGTTTTATTAGAACTAAAAAAATACAAAATTTCAAAAAATGTCCGACAGATGGCGCTTCATCTGATAAGAATACCAATAATTGGCATAACAAAGTAAGACAAAGCAAAGATGATGTTCTTTACAGTAAATGCTCAATATGTCCACCATCATTCCTCAACAATAGCTGTAGTCGAGGAATAATGTTGTGAACAGCACTGTAAAGCATGTCCGGAGTTATGGTGAGGCATTGGCGTCGGATGTTGTCTTTCAGCATCCCTAGAGATGTCGGTCGATCACGATATACTTGCGACTTCAGGTAACCCCAGAGCCAATAATCGCACGGGGTGAGGTCTGTGGACCTGGGAGGCCAAGTATGACGAAAGTGGCGGCTGAGCACACGATCATCACCAAACGACGCGCGCAAGAGATCTTTCACGCGTCTAGCAATATGGGGTGGAGCGCCATCCTGCATAAACATCGTACGTTCCAGCAGATGTTTATCAGCCTGGCTGGGGATGATGCGATTCTGTAACATATCGGCGTACCTCTCAGCCGCCACGGGAGCAGTTACAAAACCAGAATCACGCGCCATCTGTCGGACATTTTGTGAACTTAGTTTTTTTTTGTTCTAATAAAATCCCATGTCATTCCAAGCATGTGTGTCAATTTTTACCTCTCTATCTACATTATTCCGAGGTTTATTAAGTTTTCAAATTTATACTGACTTTTTGATCACGCTGTATGTTGAAGCCCTGCTGTTCGTATTGTATATTAATGACGTGGCAGATAGCAACTTATTTTAAATGTACATAAATTTAAAATTGTGTATTCCACAAACACAGCAAATTAATACACCATTTCGACAACGTTTATGAGTTATAAGCGGAATCAATCGACTTGTACATATACCTGAATGTAAAAATGGCCGTATAGCAGTTTATTAAACTATTGGTTTCGGTCAAACAACGTACATCTTCTGGGATAAAAATACGATATTAGCTACAGGACAAATTCCAGTCATGATCATATGTACCTAGATAACTGTTATACGTGTGACCTCCCCCTTAGCTGATTGGTCAGCGCCTCTGCCATGCAGTGAGCCCGGTTTCCATGCCCAGCCGGGTCGGAGAGTTTCTCCATTCGGGAACTGGGTGTTGTGTTGACCTCATCATCATTCCATCACCATCGCCACACAAGTCGCCTAATACGGCGTCAACTGGAAACGCTTGCAACTCGGCGGCCAAACTTCCTCAGCACCGTACAGTGCATGGCGGAGGATACCACGTGCCACTGCTAGTCATTTCCTTCCCGGTTCCACTCGAAAATACAGTCAGGAAAAAAAAGACTGTCTAAAAGCCTCTGTACAAGCCTGAATCTGTCTCGTCTTATCTTCATGGCCATTACGCGAAATGTAAGTTAGCAGCAGTAGAATCGTTCTGCCGTGGACTTCAAAGATTGGTTTTCTAAATTTCCACAATAGCGCTTTGCGAAAAGCGAGTCTTCTTCCTTCCAGGAATTCCCATTTGAGTTCACGAAGCATCCCCGAAATCCATGCGTGCTGATTGAACCTACTGGTAAAAAGTCTAGCAGCAAGCCACAGAATTGCTACGATGTCTTCCTTTAATCCTAGCTAGTGCGGATCCCAAACACTCGAACAATACTGGGTCGCAGTAGCGTTCTCCACGCAGTCTCTTTTATGGACGAGCTCCACTTTCCAAAAATTCTCCCAATAAAACGAGTCGAGCATTCGCTTCCCCTGCTATCAATCTGACGTGTTCATTCCATTTCATGTCGCTTTGCAATGTTACACCTAATTATGAAAAATCCGCCTTGATTGCACAAACTATCTGGTGTTTACCTAGGTTTCAGCGGTGGAGAGCCTGTGACCATCGTACGTTGGCTGGGGCGAGGCAGCACACACAGGGTTGAAATAAGTTATATTATTGACTTGGTACATATTTTTATGGGGTCTTGCCGCTGTAGGTGTTGATTTTAGCCTTTGACTATGCCTATTTAGGCAAGCTGTTTTATATTTGTTCTGATGAAGGCGTGGTTACCCATGCTGAAACCTAGGTAAACACCAGGTAGTTTGTGCAATCCAGGTGGATTTTTCATAATTATTTCAATACTTACGATTGCTGACGCGGTGCAATGCTGAAAGTTTTTACACCTAAATATTTAATCGATGTGACTGTACCACGCTGCACCCTAGTAATGCTGTATTCGAAAGTTACCGGATTGTTCTTTCTAAACATCCGCATTAACTTACATTTTTCTACATTTAGAACAAACTGGCATTAATGAAAACGACTAATAATCTTGCCTAAGTCGTCTTGTGTAGTCCTACAGTCACCAACGACGATACCTTCCCGTGAACCACAGCAGCAGCAGCAGCTCCGTAGATTGCAGTTTATCCTGTCCGTTAGATCACTGATGTAAGTAAAGAATAAATCAGATCCTATCACACTTCCCTGGGACACTCCTGACGATTGCGTTGTCTCCGATGAACACTCACCGTCGAAGACAACGTGCTAGGTTATCTTACTTAAGTCTTCGAGCCACTAACATAGCTGGGAACCTAATCGTATGGTCGGGCCTTGGTCCACAGTGTGAGTTGTTTGACATATGGCCATTGTGTCGGAGCACGATTCTCGAAAACATTTTAGAAGTACTGGAGATGCCCAGCTTATTCGAAACACACTGTATAATGTAACCGAAAAAAAGTGACTTGTCAATGTTGCAAACATTCTTTTCCTACCATCACTGTCAGCTATGCGATCTGGTGGCTATTATTTGGTGAATTTTTGGGATACCTTTTGTACGGCGGAGATGAAGTGCCGTCTGTGCGACCTTGGTGGAACGTCGGAGCGCAGCTGGCGGCGTGGGTTCCACCGTCGGCTAACAGATGGCACGATCGTCCCAAAACCACCCAAAATGAACGGCCGCGCCACCGGCCGCGGAGTTATTAGGCGTTTTAGACGCAGCTACATTGTCTACGGCGCGGCGGCGAGAGTTATCGCCCGTCGTGACCGCGGGGCGTGGGCCGGCCAACAGTTGAGTGTCTGAAATACGAGCCGCCGGTGGAATGGAAATGAGGAGGTGTGTGTGTGTGTGTGGGGGAGGGAGGCGGCGCGGGGGCGCGACAGCCAGCCCTGCCCACTGGCTGGCCGCAGCGAGCCATAACCATAACCACCCGTACTGGTCACCACCTGCTGCCGGGGATCCACTGCAGTGCTGACCAACATATCCGGAAAGAAGAATTAGGGTTTAACGACCCGCCGACGACGACGTCACTACGGACGGAGAACAAGCTCGGACTCAAGACGTTCGATGCTAATTTATCTGATATGAATTTTAAAATTTCCCGGCGAATTGACTGTTCAAACTAATTTCGGGCTTGCAACCGGTCGTCGTTCAATGCTTCGCACGGTATTTCAACTGGGCACCTGCCAGTCATCTTCAGGTGAGCCGTCGCAGACTGGCGAATATATATATATATATATATATATATATATATATATATATATATATATATTTCCTTTATTGAATTTCGATTTCCCCCGAAGGGAGCGGTCTGGCAGCAGCTTAGTATGCTGCTCTGCAGCCTACAGCCTTTTTAAAACGTAAGAAGAAGATAAGAAACAATAAAAGCAGGCGATAAAACGGTGACTTACATTGTAAAACGGCGGAAAATTTGGGAAAGTTAAAACATAAAGCGAAGGGTTGGGAATGGTAATAAAATATACAGGAAGCAGACATGGTAGACAGACAATTAAAAAAACATGGCGACAGTCTGGTTTCTGTTCGCAAGAGATATAAAAATCATACCCAGCGACAGTATGATGTCCGTTCGCAACGCTTCCGAAAAGACACACAGCACTGAACACTCACTGTAAACACTACACGAAAATGTCGGCACAAAGATGACACAACCTAGCCAAGGGCAGATTGGGGGGTGGGGGAGGACCTGGATAGATGAGGGGGAAAACAAGGAGGGAGGAGAGGAAAAACGAAAGGGGGCGGAACCAAAGGAGGGAGAGGACTCATAGGGGGGGAGGGGCAGGACAGATGCGAGAGGTAATGGGAAAAGGCAGAGGAGGGAAATGCAAAAGGACTCGAGGGAGAGAAGGGGGGCAGAGAGAGGGTAGGTGGGGAAAAAAGAGTATGGAAGGGGGGGAGAGGGAGCCCAAGAAAAGGACGGAGCAAAGGAGGGGGGTGAGGATCAGAGGAGGGATAAATGGGGGGAAAGAGGGCACCATCCGGGAGGGGGAGTTGATGGAAGCCACCTTGGGAAAGGAGATGAAGGGTGTAGAGATGGAGGGTAGGGGGGACACAACAGTGAAAACGTGGCAGGGGGTGGGGACAGGAGAGGAGAGGAGCAACCAGGGGGTGAGGGGGATCAAGGCGGCGGGAGGTGTAGAATATGCAGATATGTTCGAGGAATAGGAGCAGATGGGGGAAAGGGATGAGGTCATAGAGGATCCACGTGGAGGACGGGAGGTGTATACGGAAGACGAGGCGGAGTGCATGACGCTCAAGGATCTGGAGGGGGGCAGATATCCAGGCGGGACTGGCGTAACTCAGCATGGGACAGATTAAGGATTTGTTGGTGTGGAGGATGGTAGAGGGGTTCAACCCCCATGTCCGGCTAGACAGAGAGGAGTTTGAGGAGTCGGAGGCAGCTGTGGGCTTTGGATTGGATGGAGCGGAGATGAGGGATCCAGGTGAGGTGACAGTAAATGGTGAGGCCAATGTAGGTGTGGGTGGGGGTGAGGGTGAGGCGGACAGGACGGGCGCAGACGGTAAGGGAGAAATCCAGGAGCCGGAAGGAGCGAGTGGTACGACCTACGATGATTGCCTGGGTGTTGGAAGGATTGATTTTCAGGAGCCACTGGTAGCGAAAACGTCCTCCGTTCCGCCATATATAGCGTACTGTAACTATTCTGCGCATGCGTCGAAAACTTGATGGATGAACCACACTGCCCGCCGGCAGTGCCCTCGCAGGTGGAATAGCGGAACTCAGTCGCCCTCTGCGTTGCTGTTTGCCACGGCCGTCGACGCACTCTGTCATCTTCGATTTGAGCAAATCGTGGAGATGATGGGGATGGGATTCCATGCACTGTCCAGCTGGTAGCCGCTGTCACGGTTTAACAGATTTTCCGCCAGTCGTATTTCTACGGATTCTTTAATAATGGAGTCCCAGAAAGACGTTGCAGTGGACAAAACCATTGTTTTCTCTTACTCCATTGAATGTCCAGTAGAAATACAATGTTCAGCAATAGCGGACTTGCTTGGTTGCAAAAGGCGAGTGTAACGTTGATGTTCAGTGCAGCGTTCTTTCACGGTGCGTGTGGTTTGACTATGTGCGCCATACCACATTGGCACGGTATCTTGTAAATTTATCTGTTCACCTGGCGCCACCCCACCACTGTACAACAGAAGTAAGCGGTCGCTTTTTCGTAACACCGTAATTGCCTTCTATTGCGACGCGTAAGTTTGAAATCTGGTTCAAAGGCACGACCTTCCACTGCAATGGTTTTAAAAGCGTGCCGCCTGCGATGTCACGGTCGGGCTCGGCGACGCAAGGTGTCGGCACATGCGAAAAAAAAGGCTAGCACTAAGAAGTTCATGTGGCGTGTAATGTTGGCTAATGATGTAACATTGGCACCAAAGTTCAGCACAGTTCTGTAGACGTGTCACACGATGGATAGGTCGTCACATCGCTCTTATCCACATTTAACCCCTTCCTTTGACGTCTCTGCGAACAGGTCAGTACCCCGACACCTAGCGTTAAAATCAGGGGGTTTTCTTATGGGTGACACAGGAAAACATTTGAGACACACTACCGCTCAGAATCGACACGAGAAGTCCTCAGAGGGTGGCAAGGAAGACGTGTGATTCCCACACATTTCGTGGTCGAAAACGACCGTTAGCAGTGTGATGAGCAACAGGGAGATCTTTCAGGCAACTTTTGACACTGCTGATACCCTCGAACGTTTCAACCCTTCTCTAAGGACATGTTGGGGCTAAATTCCCAACGAACGTGATCGCACCTCTTTGGACTGCACTGCAACATCAGCTTTTACCCTCGCGTGCAGGTTCGAACCACTAGCGACCGTTCGACGAAATTTGAACGTGACTGAAGCAGCAAAACGCATTTATGCCTTTTCAACCCTCCTGTTTCCCGCCTTCCTGTGGCGTAATCACGCGGGAATGCGAAGGTAACACGCAATATGCTCTCAATTCGGCAACACCCTCGGTGCCACCCACGTACCTTTCTTGAACTCGTTAGAAATATATCTTCAGAAATTTCTACACCAAACTGGCATGGCGGCTGTTCTAGCGCCTGACGGTTAGGCAACCCTTTTGGCATCCCTTGGGTAGGGTGCGAAATCATCCTGCAAACGTTCCATTTTTGTTTCTGCTATCGTATACTTTTGCACCAGAGTGAATTTCCACTGTTAATTATTGTACACGTTTCTAGCATTTGTAGCCTTAGAGCAAGCTTTTGACAATGTCGAATGGAATACTCTCTTCCAAATTCTGAAGGTGGCAGGGGTCAAATACAGGGAGCGAGCCGGCCGCTGTGACCGAGCGGTTCTAGGCGCTTCAGTCCGGAACCGCGCTGCTGCTACGGTCGCACGTTCGAATCCTGGCTCGGGCATGGATGTGTGTGATGTCCTTAGGTTAGTTAGGTTTAAGTAGTTCCAAGTCTAGGGAACTGATGCCCTCAGATGTTAAGTCCCATAGTGCTTAGAGCCATTTGAACCATTTTTGAACAGGGAGCGAAAGGCTATTTACAATTTGTACAGAAACCAGATGGCAGTTATAAAGAGTCGAGGGACATGAAAGGGAAGCAGTGGTTGGGTAGGGAGTGAGACAGGGTTGTAGCCTCTCCCCGATGTTATTCAATCTGTATATTGAGCAAGCAGTAAAGAAACAAAAGAAAAATTCGGAGTAGGTATTAAAATCCATGGAGAAAAAATAAAAACTTTGACGTTCGCCGATGACATTGTAATTCTGTCAGAGACAGCAAAGGACTTGGAAGAGCAGTTGAACGGAATGGACAGTGTCTTGAAAGGAGGATATAAGATGAAAATCAACAAAAGCAAAACGAGGATAATGGAATGTAGTCGAATTAAGTCGGGTGATGCTGAGGGAATTGGATTAGGAAATGAGACACTTAAAGTAGTAATGGAGTTTTGCTATTTGGGGAGCAAAATAACTGATGATGGTCGAAGTTGAGAGGATATAAAATGTACGCCTGCAATGGCAAGTAAAGAGTTTCTGAAGAAGAGAAATTTGTTAACATCAAGTACAGATTTAAGTGTCAGGAAGTGGTTTCCTACAGTATTTGTATGGAGTGTAGCCATGTATGGAAGTGAAACGTGGACGACAAATAGTTTAGACAAGAAGAGAATACAAGTTTTCGAAATGTGGTGCTACAGAAGAATGCTGAAGTTAGGTGGGTAGATCACATAACTAATGAGGAGGTATTGAATAGAATTGGGGAGAAGAGGAGCTTGTGGCACAACTTGACTAGAAGAAGGGATCGGTTGGTAGGACATGTTCTGAGACATCGAGGGATCACCAATTTAGTATTGTAGGGGAGCGTGGAGCGTAAAAATCGTAGAGGTAGGCCAAGAGATGAATACACTAAGCAGATTCAGAAGGCTGTAGGTTGCAGTAGGTACTGGGAGATGAAGAAGCTTGCACAGGATAGAGTAGCGTGGAGAGCTGCATCAAACCAGTCTCAGGACTGAAGACCACAACAACAACATTTCTTTTTTGTTTAATTGTAGAGACTGTTTCTGTTCAGAAACACAACAACACCCGATGTATGCAGGGAGAAACCGAAGACCACTAACAGGCTTGGAGGGTTTGTGATGGGTGTCTTGAACAAACTGAGGATAGGAATCCATGACTGGGAACGCAGTCCATCGACGCTACAGAGCTCCTGCTACCAGCCCACCCATTTGACAGCAAGCTTGGGTTGTAACGCTGACGCCTCTGCCACTAGTGTGCTTGGCGGTCTCTGTAGTTTGTGGCAGGTGTGGAAGTTTTCATGTCCATTGCGAGGAGTTCCACTTGCTATCCGTCAGTGTACGAACTCAACTTTCCCACCACAACGGTGGTCTAGCAGTGGGTTTTGACCATTAAAAGTTTATTCATAAGTAGCTCTCCGGTTTTAGAAGATGACTGCATGCTGCATGAAAACTAATGTACAGAAGTAGGACACACATCAGAGAACAGAGCAACTCTACAAGTTTTCACTCACTTTTTAGAGGCTCAATATGGTTACCGTTTGTGGTGCAGGAAATGTTAATACATGGAGAAGAGCACAAGCGTGATATTAATTGAAATTGCTGCTGCTGCTGCCTGGGAAGGCACAACGACGACTGCGAGCTTAGCTTTGGAACTCTGTTCACTGGGTTGCCTACCTCCAAGTGTGAATAATTTAACGCGACATTACCGAACGGATGAAATGTCTGTATCAAGAGCGCTTATACCATAGCTTATTTTTGCGGCCAGCACTAACAGTATAACCACATGCAGACATTGTCTTATCTTACACGGAGATGTACAAGTCCGACTAGCAACGAATATTTTGGTAGCAGACCAAAGTAGCATAAGAAACTTGAAGGGGAGGGGGGAAACAGATCATCGCAAACATGTGTCATAGAGCTAAGGCATTCAAATTTAAGCTAGTTTTATGGGAAAGCGATTGAAAAATGAAACTTCCCAACATGCAACATGAACAAGCCTACTTCAGATGGGACATCATCACACATGCAGTGTGCAGAAAAAAATCTTCAGCCTTAGAAATGAGTTTGAATCAATCTTTTGCAGATTGCAAGTTACTGAAAAACAACTTTTCTTTGTTCTCTTGCATTTATACATACAATCGGTATCCACTCAAATGGAAACAGACGTAGATGACATCCAACGTGATTCAGATTTGAAGACAAAATTGAGTGGAGTTGGCGAACCTGAATTTTGTAAATATTTCATTGCCAGGTTTGAAAATACCCAAAATTTTGCATATGAACTGATTTCTATCTTTGGTACTACTTATATGCACGGCTATTTTCAATTATGGAAGGAGATAAATCTCCTATCAGATTCAGAATTTCAGGCATTCGCTTTGTCTGTTCACACACGCAAATGGCCGGCCGCTGGTGGCCGAGCGGTTCTAGCGTTCCAGTCTGGAACCGCGCGACCGCTACGGTCGCAGGTTCGAATCCTGCCTCGGGCATGGATGTGTGTGTTGTCCTTAGGTTAGTAGGGTTTAAGTAGTTCTAAGTTCTAGGGGACTTATGACCTCAGCAGTTGAGTCCCATAGTGCTCAGAGCCATTTGAACCATTTTGAACACACGCAAATGTACACACACACACACACACACACACACACACACACACACACACACACACATAGAAAGAGAAAGAGAGAGCAATAGCAGACGCTCTTGTTACCACCAGATCAAAACAAAAGACGAATGCATCCCGCAATACCGAAACAAATTGGAAGCTGGCATTGAACATACACAACATAAAAATGCGAATCGCGTTTGGTCTTAATAAGACTTATTACAGTAGCTAAATGCGGTGTACTGTATAAAAGCGACAGCAAAAAAAAAGAGTCCATAAAACAAAGAAAACTTCTTTATGTCTTGTAACTTTCATGCAGTTGTCTTCTCGATGTCCACTTATGAATAAATAACCCTGTATGACTTCGACGCCCTGTGACGACGCTGAATAACGTTTCTGGGCATGGATTCTAGAAGACACCAAGCTCTCAAAGACTCAAACATTTTCTTAAGGCAACTATTAACAGCATCAATGGCTCTGAGCACTATGGGACTTAACATCTGAGGTCATTAGTCCTCTAGACTTACAACTACTTAAACCCAACTAACCTAAGGACATCACACACATCCATGCCCGAGGCAGGATTCGAACAGCATCAATATACACAAAAAAAGATGCACCACGAAGAAATTACGCGAAGGGAACGAAATCGGTAGATGCGATGTATATGTACAGATAAACAAATGATCACAATTTCAGAAAAATTTAATTATTTATTCAAGAGAATGAGCACAAATCGACCAATTCAATAGCACACTGGTCCGCATCCGTCCGTTACGCAAACAGTTATCCAGCTTAGCAGGATTGATAGGGTTCTTGGATGTCCTGGGGGATACCGCGCCAAATTCTGTCAACTGGCGCGTTAGACCGTTAAAATCCTGAGACGATTGGAGGGCCCTGCCCATAAAGTTCAATAGTTCTCAATTGAGGAGAGATACGGCAACGTTGCTGGCCAAGATAAGGTTTGGCAAGCTCGAAGACAAGCAGTAGAAACTCCTCCGTGTGTGGGCGGGTGTCGTCTCCCTGAAACGTAAGGCCAGGATGGCTTGTCGTTAAGAGCAACAAAAGGGAACATAGAACATCAACGACGTACCGCTGTGCTGCAAGGGTGCCGCGGAAGACAACTAAAGTGGTCCTGCTATCACTCCTGGTTTTCGGGCAGTATGGCGGACGACAGTGAGGTTGTATGCGACTGCTGTGCGGGGCATCGTTAGGCACATCTTCGCGGGTCACAGGGTTTCATTTCAAAGCAGGCCTCACCACTGAAAAAAATTCTACTCTGTGGGTTTACAGGCCGAAGGACAGAGTTTTTTTCAAGAGGACATGCAACAACTCATCAACCAATGCCAGCCGAATACATGCTTGCATAAGGGCCAGAGATGAACTGTAACACCCCACCCGTCACATATGTGGTTTTGGCGTGTGTCCACCCCAGCTAATTGACTAACAGATCAACAGAGAGTGCAAAACTGCCGCAATATCGGATAACGCAAAGAAAGTAATAAGGCCTTGTGACTCCTGACTGAACTGCGGTGGCAGTGTTGACATTAATTGATTCAGAATTGATCCCTTTTAATTAAAAAGGGCTGCACATTGATGTTATATTCAGCTATTGAACACCAGATGCAAATGTTGAACATAAAATTAATAAAGAAAGTGACATGGGATTTCAACTACTTGATTGAAAACTGATGCAGTCGATTAGCACAAATTTATCCTAACTCCCGACCTTCAATCATCACATTACATGACTCTCCTAACAGGCAGTTAGTTTACATGGAGTAAAACGCGATAAATCAAAATCAATTCCTATCGACTGACCCAGGCGTAATGTGAAGTGCGAGAAGAATTCTACAATACACGGCCCATGAAACCCTCTTGGAAACTTTGCTGGCATGATTCCACCAATTAATCAGTGGCCGGAGCGGGCGCAATATCACCGAATTCAGCGTGGCGGGGCGACGTCGTTGTGTGGACGTCGGCCGACCTCGTGGTGCTGCACGGCTGCGCTCGTCTATTCACTCCTAGCTATCTTTCTCAGTACATAGCTGAAGGAAAACTTCTATCTCCAAGCTCAATCGTTCCGTTTGCTAAGTCATAAACTACAGAGATGTCACTCTCTCTCAGGCAAGCTGAGTAAAGAACGCCACGTACACACTGTAGGCAAGCTGGGAACGGAAGACCTCTACGGAGACTTCTGCCAGTCCGCTCTTCGCCTCGGTTTCCCCTCCAGCAAAATCACTTACGCCAATTGCAGTGCAAGTCGCGTTAATGCCTGCTCTGGGAAGTGAACAAATTCCTACAAAATTTCCCTTCCTATCAACTTTTGCTATTTAGCTCCTCCCAGGCCACCCATCAAGGTTAGCATCTGCACAAAACACCAATTTTTCCGAAATTCTGACTCCCAGGAGAGTACTTCAAATTCCTCGGTGCTATGTTCCCATCGGAGGCAGGTGTATTTCATTTTGTCACTCTCCACCTGATTTACTTCAGACTCTGCAGACCATGAATTCAGCGTGAAGTTGCTATAGTCACGAACACGCATATTTCGGCCTCTGTTGACCGCTCCACCGTTGCTTTGCACGGCTATCTCGCATGCTTCATTGAAAACGGGACGACGGACATTTATCAACAGGTGTACACGTTCTCCGTCTGCTTCCTGGTACACCAGCATGGGGTCAACCACCCCCTCACTGTCACTCATCTTACGGCAGCTGGAGCCCGTGCCCCGTTACTGCTTTCTCAGAGTTTGAGCCGCTCTAAGCTTCCTATTGTCGCTTCCCTTCGCCGCTCTCCAGCCGCGCACCGCTACCCAGCCGCGGTCAACTCTGAATACTTCCCTGGGATAAACTAGCCTCCAGTAAATCGACGCGTTTCCACAAAGTTTTCACGTCGCATGAATTACTTTAAAACCATCACCAGACATTAATTATTCCAATACGTCCATAATGTACCCTCTACAAGATGCATTCTGCCTTGTCAGTCATTTTTGTTCAGCCCTACTGTTCGCTCAAAGTGAGTTCGGTGATCTTTAATGACTTCATGTAAGGGGCATAGTTCATGCCATCTTACAGAACCAACACGTTACTGAGTTGCTCGATTTGTGAAGCCCTTTCTGTCGAGTGAATCATCCAATTTTTATGACATTGTGATCAATTGTTTGTCTGTACATGTACAGAACATCCGATTCCAGATATTTTTTTTCCTCTTGGAGCGTATTTGGTAAAGTCCGTGATGAACACAGTGCTGTCTTGGAGACTACACTAATGGCCATTAAAATTGCTACACCACGAAGTCCGCAGCTCGTGGTCGTGCGGTAGCGTTCTCGCTTCCCACGCCCGGGTTCCCGGGTTCGATTCCCGGCGGGGTCACTGATTTTCTCTACCTCATGATGACTGGGTGTTGTGTGATGTCCTTAGGTTAGATAGGTTTAAGTAGTTCTAAGTTCTAGGGGACTGATGACCATAGATGTTAAATAACATAGTGCACAGAGCCATTTGAACTATTTACACCACGAAGATGACGTGCTACAGACGCAAAATTTAACCGACAACAAGAAGATGCTGTGATATGCAAATGATTAGCTTTTCAGAGCATTCACACAAGGTTGGCGCTGGTGGCGACACCTACAACGTGCTGACATGAGGAAAGTTTCCAACCGATTTCTCATACACAAACAGCAGTTGACCGGCGTTGCCTGGTGAAACGTTGTTGTGATGTCTCGTGTAAGGAGGAGAAATGCGACGTTTCCGACTTTGGTAAAGGTCGGATTGCAGCCTATTGCGATTGCGGTTTATCGCATCGTGACATTGCTGATCGAGTTGGTCGAAATCCAATGACTGTTAGCAGAATATGGAATCGGTGGGTTCAGGAGGGTAATACGGAACGCCGAGCTGGATCCCAACAGCCTCGTATCACTAGAAGTCGAGATGACAGGCATCTTATCAGCATGGCTGTAAATGATCGTGCAGCCACGTCTCGATCCCTGAGTCAACAGATGGGGACGTTTGCAACATAACAACTATCTGCACGAACAGTTCGATGACGTTTACAGCAGCATGGACTATCAGCTCGGAGACCATGGCTGTGGTTACCCTCGACGCTGCATCACAGACAGGAGCGCCTGCGATGGTGTACTCAACGACGAACCTGGGTGCACGAATGGCAAAACGTCATTTTTTCGGATTAATCCAGGTTCTGTTTACAGAATCATGATGGTCGCATCCCTGTTTGGCGACATCGCGGTGAACGCACACTGGAAGCGTGTATTCGTCATCGCCATACAACTGGCGTATCACCCGGCGTGGTAGTATGGGGTGGCATTGGTGACACATCTCGGTCACCTCTTGTTCGCATTGACGGCACTTTGAACAGTGTATGTGTTACTACCCGTGGCTCTACCCTTCTTTCGATCCCTGCGAAACCTTACATTTCAGCAGGATAATGCAAGACCGCATGTTGCAGGTCCTGCAGGGCCTTTCTGGATACAGAAAATGTTCGACTGCTGCCCTGGCCTGCACATTTTCCAGATATCTCACCAAATGAAAACGTCTGGTCAATGGTGGCCGAGCAAGTGGTTCGCCACAATACGCCAATGACTACTCTTGATGAGCCGGCCGGAGTGGCCGAGCGGTTCTAGGCGCTACAGTCTGGAACCGCGCGACCGCTACGATCGCAGGTTCGAATCCTGCCTCGGTAGGTTAGTTAGGTTTAAGTAGTTCTAAGTTCTAGGGGACTGATGAACTGATGGCCTCAGCAGTTAAGTCCTATAGTGCTCAGAGCCATTTTGAACTACTCTTGATGAACTGTGGTATCGTGTTGAAGCTGCATTGGCAGCTGTACCTGTACACGCCATCCAAGCTCTGTCTGACTCAATGCCCAGGCGTATCAAGGCCGTTATTACGGCCAGAGGTGGTTGTTCTGGGTACTGATTTCTCAGTATCTATGCACCCAAATTGCGTGAAAATGTAATCAAATGTCAGTTCTAGTATAATATGTATGTGCAATGAATACCCGTTTATCATCTGCATTTCTTCTTGGTGTAGCAACTTTAATGGCCAGTAGTGTATTTGTTCATAAATGGTTTCGGCCACTTATCATCTTCAGAGAGGAAAAATATCTTTTAAAGAGAGAATATGAGGAGACAGTGACGCTTTTAGAGACGAAGGCTGCGGCATACCTGTGTAGGAGGCGGGCAGCACGAGCGCGGGCCCCTGCACCTTGGGCGCGCGGGCGGCGGCCGCGAGGCTGCGCGCCTGCACCTTGGCGCTGCGGTACTGGCGGAACAGCAGCAGCGGCTGCGGCTGCGGGCCGGGCAGCCAGGAGACGCGGACGACGCGCGGCAGCGAGTACTTGTCCAGGAAGTGGCGCGGCGTCAGGCGCTCGCTCGCGCGCAGCTCCAGGCTCGCCGACAGCGGCATGCGCGCCGCCGCGGCCGCGGGCGCCGGGTGCTGGTGCGTGTACGTCGGCATCGTCGTCGAGCGCCGCCCGCCCGACGAGCCCGAGCTGCGCCCGCTGCGCCCCGAGATGGACGACATCCTGCCGGGTTGCACTTCCGCTCCTCAGAGCCGCATTTCCGTCCGCACCGGCACTTCCGTCACCCTCGCCGACGGGGCAGTTCCGACTTCACGACAGGTCACCGGCAGGCCGACGAGCGGCAGCGTTCTCGCGACTGCACACCGCGCACTCTACTCCGAAACCCGTCTCCGACAGATCACCAGTCCCGGCCAGACTGACCATCTCATTCGCCACGCACTGCACCCTCTCCTCGAGAAATCACATCTCGACACTTCCTCTCGCGGGGAGAGAGTCGAGACTTATTTCCCACAGTACGCAGTGGCGCAGCGATGTCTCCACTCTTCCGGTCCCTCCGGTTGCACACAGCTGTCGGTGTGGGGATGAGGCCGGGCGGCGTCGTGTCCTGCGGGAAGAAAGCAGGCGCTTAGTGTCATGTAGGAGGCGTAGCGACGCCATAGCGGGCGCACAATGGCTGGCGGCTTCCTGCAGGGGCTCACGACCACCGTCCGCATGCGGCGGGCGAGCCGCGCTGTTCCCGACAAGGCAGCGCAGCGCGTGACGATATGTCGCCACCGCGATCGAAGGCGCTGTCCGCTGCACGTGCTGTCAAGCACTCAACGCAGTCGCTCAACAGCACCAGCACAGCGTAGCCCAAAACTGTTGTCATTTCAATACATTATTCCATCGCTTTTTGGTAGAAATATTTCATATACAGCCTGTGTCAAAGCCTTTCTGTCAAACGTCTACACTTAACAGATCTCGATACTGGGAAGATGGTTCAAAATCGTTCAAATGGCTCTAAGCACTATGGGACTTGACATCTGACAAGGGAACCTCCCCATCGCACCCCCCCCCCCCCCACCCCCCCCCCCCCACCCCCCCACATTTAGCTATAAGTTGGCACAGTGGATAGGCCTTCAAAAACTGAACACAGATCAGTCGAGAAAACAGGAAGATGTTGTGTGGAACTATGAAAAAAATAAGCAAAATATACAAACTGAGTAGTCCATGCGCAAGATAGGCAACATCAAGGATAGTGTGAGCTCAGGAGTGCCGTGGTCCCGTGATTAGCGTGAGCAGCTGCGGAACGAGACGTCCTTGGTTCAAGTCTTCCCTCGAGTGAAAAGTTTACTTTCTTTATTCTCGCAAAGTTATGATCCGTCCGTTCGTTCATTGACGTCTCTGTTCACAGTAATAAGTTTAGTGTCTGTGTTTTGCGACCGCACCGCAAAACCGAGCGATTAGTAGACGAAAGGACGTGCCTCTCCAATGGGCACCGAGAACATTTGCTCGCAAGGCCATAGGTCAACCGATTCCTCCACAGGAAAACACGTCTGACATATTCTATATGACACTGGTGACGGCATGTGCGTCACATGACAGGAATATGTTGTCGACCCACCTAACTTGTACACTTGGCAAATGGGTAAAAAGATTCTTCTACCTTGCTCGATTTAGGTTTTCTTGTGGATGTGATAATCACTCCCAAAAAAGTGATGAAAACATAAGAGTTTGTCACATAAACTGCAACAAATGAATGCAACAGTTTCACAGTCACACAGTTTTCCCTGTGCTCTGTCAAACATGTTTTTAACGTTTTCAAATTTTTCCGTGTCTAGACCGTCAAATCCTGGATATGTCCAAGCAAATCGGAACATGTCCTGGAATTTTGCAGAGCGAAGTTGATTATGTTTGAGTGCCTGAACTTTGATAATTGTCTGAAAATAAAAAATTAAAACTTTTCAATCGAGGGAAGACTTGAACTAAGGACTTTTCGTTCCGCAGTTGCTCACGCTAACCACGGGACCACGGCGCTCCTGACCTCAGAGTATCCTTGATGTTGCCTATCTTGCGCATGGACTACCCAGTTTTATATTTTGCTTATATTTTTCATAGTTCCACACAACTTCTTCCTGTTTTCGCGATTGATCTGTGTTCAGTTTTTCAAGGCCTATCCACTGTGCCAACTTATAACTAAATCTGAGGGGGTTGCGATGGGGAGGTTCCCTTGGGAGGTCATCAGTCCCCTAGACTTAGAACTAGCTAAACATAACTAACCTAAGGACATCACACACATCCATGCCCGAGGCAGGACTCGAACCTGCGACCGTAGCAGCAGCAGCTGCTGAAGCTCCTAGGACCGCTCGGCCACAGCGGCTGGCCTACTGGGAACAACTTCTGTCAAAGACAAAATGTTCGCTGACACTAACCAGCGATCCTACGCGTCCCTTTGTGTTGGTTTTGTTGGGTTGGGTTGTTTCGGGGAGAAGACCAGACAGCGAGGTCATCAGTCTCATCGGATTAGGGAAGGACGGGGAAGCAAGTCGGCCGTGACCTTTCAAAGGAACCGTCCCGGCATTTGCCTAGAGCGATTTAGGGAAATCCCGGAAAACCTAAATCAGGATGATCGGACGCGGGATTGAACCGTCGTCCTCCCGAATGCGAGTCCAATGTGCTAGCCACTACGCCACCTCGCTCGGTGCTGACCTGAGGTCTATGAGACTGGCGACGCACCATCAGATTTTCGGAAAAACATCACCCAGGCAATTCCGAAAATGGCAACAACAGATATTTGCGAGAACTATCCCATAACCAGCTTAACAGCTCATGCATCCGAGCTCCTGACAAGAATAATATACGGGAGAATGGAAAAGAAAATTCAGGGTCTATTAAATGACGATCAGTTTGACTTTACGAGAAGGGAAGGTACTCTGAGTCAGTTCTGACGTTGCGCTCCGTAGTGGAAACAACGGTCGAGAAAAATCAAGACACGCTTATGCGGCACATCCAACTGGTAAAAACGTTCGACAATGCAAATAGAGAAGTGAGCTACAGGGAAAGGGAAGTAATGTACGTACAATAAGTACAAGAACCAAGAGGAAACAAAAGATTGGAAGACAAAGAAGATCAAAAGGAGTGCAATACAGGGATGCAGTCTTTCACCCCTACTATTCAGTCTATACATCAAAGAAGCAATGAGGGTAATACAACGAACATTCGAGAGTGGGATACAAACTCAGGGTCAAAGGGTTTCAATAAGATTCGTTGATAACATTGCTATCCTCAATCAAGATGAAGAATAAGAGAGTCCGCCTCGTACATGAGGGATCAGCGCAAGAAATTGCTAACCACAGGGGACCGGGTTCGATTGCCGCCCGGGTCGGAGACTTTCCCCGCTCGGGCACTCGGTGTTGTGTTGTCCTTGCATTCGGATCGTCGCAACTGACTCGAAAGTCACCTCAAACACGCTGTCGTATCGTCTTTTCACTCAGACAGCTGTATGGGCACGAAGCAAAAGCCAATGAACTGAAATAATAATATAGTCAATAGATTACAAAATATGTTAAATGGAATGAACAGTCTAATGAATACAGAACATGGACCGAACGCAAACCGGGAAAAGATCAAACTAATGACAAGTAGAAGAAATGCGAGAAGCTTAAAATCAAATCTGTTGATCACGAAATAGACGAAATTAAGGAATGCTGCTACCTTGGATGCAAAATAATCCATGACGTACGATGCAAGGAGGACGTAAAAAGCAGATTAACACATCCAAAGGGGGCATTCCCAGAGAAAACTGCTATTACCAAATACCGGAGTTAATCTGAGAAAGAAACTTCTGAGACTGTATGTTTAGAGCACAGCATTGTATGTGTGTGAATTGTGGACTACAGGAAAAGCTGAACATTGACAACACAAGAGTTTCAGACGTAGTGCTATAGAAGTATGTTGAAAATTAGGTCGACTGATAAGGAATGGGAAGGTTCTCCACGAAATCGGCGAGGAAACAAACAAATGAGAAACAGTGACAAGAAGGACAGGGTGATAGAACATATGTTAAGGCATCAGGGAATAATCTCCACAGTACTTAAGCAGTTGTAGAGGGGAAAATCTGTAAGGGAAGACAGATTGGAATACATCCAACAAATAATTGAGGACGTAGGTTGCAAATGACGAGTTTAACGCAGGAAAGGAATTCGTGGCGGGCCCCATCATATCAGTCTGAACACTGACGACCCAAAACAAAATGCCCGTTAGAGGTGGCAGGAAGTCATCACTCTCTTGTGTGTTACCTGCGATCCAGTCATCTGCTCCATACGAAAGTGGTAAGGCCCATCAAAATTAAAATTCCTGATTCGCTTCTAAAATACCTTTCTCCTCTTAGACACACTCATTCTTAAGGTATTCTTGTTGAAAATCACTATCAGTTTAGTGGAGTAGGTAGTATGCAGCACACCTGGTTAGTAAACGCTGCTGGTTCGGTGAAATTTAATCGTCTCAGGGCCGTCGAGTACTATAGGAAGCCCAGAGTCGCTGGTAAGCATCATCGAACATTTTGCCCCTAACGTCGTTTATCGCCCCTCGACGTCTGATGTAAAGGCTTTGAAGCACCTTGTATGAGAGTGTAAACAAAATATATAGAGTTTTCTTACAAAGCAAGGAATATTAAGGTTCAGTGTCTCATTACAGGCCTATAACGAAGAGAAAGAACACAGTCCAAAGAATCTACATCAGTAAACACCTAAATCGGTTAATCGGTACCGGTTGCAGGTTGTCTATCTAATGGCTTCAATGGGCAACAAAGATTCGATTTTTAGTACTTCAAATAGTTACTGACCAAATTTAAAAATTTAAAATGCTCTCATAATGTACTCATTAACAGGTATAATCTTATGTTGAAAGTTTAACACAGCAAATCAGTTATTACTGTTAGAAACTGTGTATACGCCTTGAGGTAGCATAACTCAACGCGCAGATTACCCGGATTACATCCACCTATTATTTGATAACGACAGCACATCGCGAAGAAGAAACTTTACAGTTACACTGAAGAGCCAAAGAAATTGGTACACCTGCCTAATACCGTGTAGGGCCCCCGTGAGCACGCAGAAGTGCTGCAAAACGACGTGACATGGACTCGACTAATGTCTGAAGTAGTAATGGAGGGAATTGACACCATGAATCCTGCAAGGCTGTCCATAGATCCGTAAGAGTAGGAGGGGGTGGAGATTTCTTCTCAACAGCACGTTGTAAGGTATCCCAGATATTCTCAATAATGTTCAGGTCTGGGGAGTTTGGTGGCCAGCGGAAGCGTTTAAACTCAGAAGAGTGTTCCTGGAGACACTCTGTAGCAATTCTGGACGTGTGGCGTGTCGCAGTGATCTGCTTAAATTGCCTAAGTCCGTCGGAATGCACAATGGACATGAATGGATGCAGGTGATCGGACAGGATGCTCACGTACGTGTCACCCGTCAAGACTTGTATCTAGACGTATCAGGTGTCATATCACTCAAACTGTACCCGCCTCGCACTATTAGAGAGCCTCCACCAGCTTGAGCAGTCCCCTGCTGACATGCAGGTTCCATGGATTCATGCGGTTGTCTCCATAACCGTACACGTCCATCCGCTCGATAAAATTTGAAACAAGACTCGTCCGACTAGGCAACATTTTTTCAGCCATCAACAGTCCAATGTCGGTGCTCACGGTCCCACGCTAGGCGTAAAGCCCATATCGATGATGTTTCATTAAATGGTTCGCACGCTGACACTTGCTGATGGCCCAGTACTGAAATCTGCAGCAATATGCGGAAGGGTTGCCTTTCTGACACGTTGAACGATTCTCTTCAGTCGTCGTTGGTCCCGTTCTGGCAGAATCTTTTTTAGGCCGCAGCGATGTCGGAGATGATATGTTTTACCGGATTTTTGATATCCATGGTACACTCGTGAAATGGTCGTACGGGAAAATCCCCACTTCATCGCTATCTCGTAGATGCTGCGTCCCATCGCTCGTGCGCCGACTATAACACCTCGTTCAAACTCACTTCAATCTTCATAACCTGCCATTGTAGCAGCAGTATCCGATCTAACAACTGCACCAAACACGTGTTGTCTTACACAGGGTGGTCCATTGATCGTGACCGGGCCAAATATCTCAAGAAATAAACATCACACGAAAAAACTACAAAGAACGAAACTCGTCTAGCTTGAAAGGGGAAACCAGATGGCGCTATGGTTGGCTCGCTAGATGCCGCTGCCATAGGTCAAACGGATATCAACGACGTTTTCTTTTTTTAAATAGGAACACCCATTTTTTATTACATATACGCGTAGTACGTAAAGAAATATGAATGTTTTTGTTGGACCACGTTTTTCGCTTTGTGATAGATTGCGCTGTAATAGTCACAAACGTATTAGTACGTGGTATCATGTAACATTCCGCCAGTGCGGACGGTATTTGCTTCGGGATACATTACCCGTGTTAAAAGGGACCGTTTACCAATTGCGGAAAAGGTCGATATCGTGTTGATGTATGGCTATTGTGATCAAAATGCCCAACGGGCGTGTGCTATGTATGCTGCTCGATATCCTGGACGACATCATCCAAGGGTCCGGACCGTTCGCCAGATAGTTGTTCTTTAAGGAAACACGAAGTATTCAGGTACATGTGAAACGTCAACCACGACCTACAACGAATGATGATACCCGAGTAAGTGTTTTAGCTGCTGTCGCGGCTAATCCGCACATCAGTAGCAGACAAATTGCGCCAGAATCGGGAATCTCAAAAACGTCGGTGCTGAGAATGCTACATTAACATCGATTGCACCCGTACCATATTTCTATGCACCAGGAATTGCATGGCGACGACTTTGAACGTCGTGTATAGTTCTGCCAGTGGGCACAAGAGAAATTACGGGACGACGACAGATTTTTTGCACGCGTTCTATTTAGTGACGCAGCATCATTCACCAACAACGGTACCGTAAACCGGCATAATATGCACTATTGGGCAACAGAAAATGCACGATGGCTGCGACAAGTGGAACATCAGCGACCTTGGCGGGTTAATGTATGGTGCGGCATTATGGGAGGAAGGATACTTGGTCCACATTTTATCGATGGTAATCTAAATGGTGCAATGTATGCTGGTTTCCTACGTAATGTTCTACCGATGTTACTAAAAGATGTTTCACTACGTGACAGAATTGCGACGTACTTCCAACATGTTGGATGTGCGGCACATAGCTAGCGTGCGGTTGAAGCGGTACTGAATAGCATATTTCATGACAGGTGGATTGGTCGTCGAAGCACCATACCATGGCCCGCACGTTCACCGGATCTGACGTCCCCGGATTTCTTTCTGTGGGGAAAGTTGAAGGATATTTGCTATCGTGATTCTCCGACAACGCCTGACAACATGCGTTAGCGCATTGTCAATGCATGTGCGAACATTACGGAAGGCGAACTACTCGCTGTTGAGAGGAATGTCGTTACACGTATTACCAAATGCATTGAGGTTGACGAACATCATTTTGAGCATTTATTGCATTAATGTGGTATTTACAGGTAATCACGATGTAACAGCATGCGTTCTCAGAAATGATAAGTTCACAAAGGTACATGTATCACAGTGGAACAACCGAAATAAAATGTCCAAACTTACCGTTCTGTATTTTAATTTAAAAAACCTACCTGTTACCAACTATTCGTCTAAAATTGTGAGCCATATGTTTGTGACTATTACAGCGCTATCCATCCCAAAGCAAAAAACGTGGTCCAACTGAACCATTCATATTTCTTTACGTACTACACGAATGTGTAATAAAAAATGGTGGTTCGTATTAAAAAAACGCAGTTGATATCCGTTTGACCTATGGCAGCGCCATCTAGCGGGCCAACCATATAGCGCCATCTGGTTTCCCCCTTCAAGCTAGACGAGTTTCGTTCTTTGTAGTTTTTTCGTTTGACGCTTATTTCGTGAGATATTTGGCCCGGACACGATCAACGGACCGCCCTGTATAGGCGTTGACGACCGCAGCGCCGTATTCCGCCTGGTTACATATCTCTGTATTCGATTAAGCATGCCTATAACAGTTCCTTTGGAGCTTCAGTGTAATTTGAAACCTTTTATTCATGAGAGTTCGATTCTGTAAGAATTGGTGGTTATAACAGATCATGCCATGTTGTGCCGACTCCACTGTAGCTTGAATGGGTAGCTTGAATGGATTTTTAAGTTTGTTTTATATGCCCGACTTCTAATTTCAGCACACAAGTCTCCAGGGTTGAGCAGTTATTGCCCGATGACGACACGCAATACAGCTTGTTAAAGCGGAGTTCGCCGTTATTAATTATGTTTTTAAATTTAATTTTATTACTCGTACAGAGACTCAACGTTCCTTTGTTTAACAGCGCGTCGTCAAAATAAGTATGAAATGCTAATGTCTTTGCAATACATAATGTCGACTATTGAGTTAAAGTGTGTACCTATTTTGCCATTTTAGAGAAGAGAAACCTTAAGCGCTTCTGCTTCTATAGTCTTAGTATCAAATGTTCGCTAATTTCAATGTACCTCCTATCTCAGTTCAGTATTTAACACAAATTATATATCAATGTCATTTCAGAGATATTACGTCAGTTCCACACTAACGGAATAACACGTAATTGTCATTTAACATCACTTTTATTAATAATCCTTTTTCTTATGACGTAAATGTTAATGAATGATCACTATCTAGGAGGAAAGAGGGATTGATCCTAATCATGAGATAATAGCTTTCAATGAGCCCGCAATCGTTAATTAAATAAAAAGTCACGTTCAAGGATGATATGCGAACAACTTTCGTTACGTCCGTTTTCACGTATCTGTCAAAACTAATCCAGTCACCCACAATTCAAATTAACACTGACGTTAACCCCTTTTGTCGGAACATCGAATCGTAACTACTATGTGAAAGTTTATTCTAGTCCCCGAATTAATTCCTTTCAGATACGGGCACGACCGAACAGCAGAACGGAACACAAACGACTTGCTTTAACAACCGAACAACGCAATGACGTTACATTAAGACAATGTCCGCCCAATGAACATCTCTCTGACTTTATCTTTTCTACTCTGCTTAATTAAATTATTGCTAATTACAATTTATTCAGCTATTTAACGAAAACATCTAACAAAAAATTAAAATAAATTTATAAATTTATCCCAACAAATTCCCAAATTTATAAATTTATCCCAATGTAAAAGTTCCGTTATATGGTGGAGAGTGTTTACCGGTTCTTTTTAAATTTGACTCAATAGTGTAATCACTGAACTGACATCACATACGCTTTCACCGCGTCAAGTTTCGGTTCCTCTTCCCTTCCTGGTGGTTCACTCTCTTTGTCACGCAGTGCATCAGACGTGCCCCGCGTTTTTCTTTGTACCGGCAGGCACCTCAGTATGTGGCCAGTGGAGGGGACGTCCTTGCCTTGTCGATGGCACGTGCGGAGCGTGGACTGGGCAGCTGGCGCCTTGCCCTCTATGTGCAGCACGTCGCGCGGCTGCGGCACCGTTACGGCTGATGACTCCTTTATGGTCATTCCCGAAGACACTCGTAACTGCACGACTGCTCGCCGCCACGTCGAGCGGCTCGTAACCCAGCCACTGCTACTGTCCCTCTAGCACCTGCTGTGTCTTACAGCTAGGACGTTCACATGTGCTCCCAAATCCGGGTTTCGTACCCGTAAACCCTACATACGTAATCTTCAAGCCAGTGTTCAGTGTATTTTCAGACTGATCCGCAGCGTCAATTCACAGACTTCGTTGTTCAGGTGTCTCGGAACTCTACCACTGCCATCTCTGCGCATCACGGGATCTGTTGTTGACCTTATTGATTCGTTCACAAGGATCTACCATACACTTTAATTTTTTTTTTTACTTTATTGCAGCTAAGTAGGAGGGGCGTTCAGTAAGTAATGCAACACATGAAACTTCCTGGCAGATTAAAACTGTGTGCCGGACCGAGACTCGAACTCGGAACCTTTGCCTTTCGCGGGCAAGCGCTCTACCAACTGAGCTACCCAAGCACGACTCACGCCCCGTCCTTACAGCTCTACTTCCGCCAGTACCTCATCTCCTACCTTCCAAACTTTACAGAAGCTCTCCTGCGAACCATGCAGGACTAGCACTCCTGAAAGAAAGGATATTGCAGAGATATGGCTTAGCCACAGCCTAGGGGATGTTTCCAGAATGAGAGGTCCCGAGTTCGAGTCTCGGTCCGGCACACAGTTTTAATCTGCCAGGAAGTTTCATATCAGCGCACACTGCGCTGCAGAGTGGAAATCTCATTCTGGAATGCAACACATCTTTCTCTGAGAGCAGATTGGTTTCAATCGGGATTCCAATACCACATATTATTCCCCACTCTTTTGGCTACAAAAC